>NC_134323.1:2430349-2555718 GCF_964195595.1 Calonectris borealis
CAATACTGCAAGCCATCACGAGCAGGACAGGGTAAATTCTGACCTCTTCTCTGTCTTCCTGAAGACGTTGCTGTGGATGCCACAGCCCAGCCAGCAGAACCAGGAACCAATACCCACTGAACCGACAGTCCCAGGTCAGGTCCAGGTGAATCACCCAGTCCTGCCCCCTTTTCTTACCGCTCAGCGATGGAATGGGCCATGTTCTTCAACCGCTCTTTGTTCGACTGGGGAGTGCCAATCTGGGGAACAACGGGACTGAGGAGCTTGTTCATCAGTTCTAAAACTTTGTCAGGGTTCTGTTGGTATTAAAGTTACACACAAAGAAAAGGAGCATGTTTTAATCTCATTGAAAAAGCAGGTCTCACGCAGTGGTGCCTAGTGCAAGCTCAGAGATGCCTCCCTCCCATAAAGAGTCAAGATCATATTAGCTCTGAGCAACATAATGCTGCTGGTTCATGTGAAAAAGTATTTTCCCCTAATTTTCCTTTAAAACAGTGGCTATGGTTGTATCCACTTTTATTTCAAATATATTTCAAAAGGAAACAAGAGTACTCACTATAAAGCCCAACTATTTTAGACTTCAATTCAGTATCTATGAAATTGGAAGAGCACACTCCAGGTAAATAACTTCACTAACAAGAATAAAATCAGGCATGAGGCAATCTCTTCAAAAGACCACATTGATCAAGAACCAGGACGTCTTAAATCAGAATGGGTTGGAGCGCAATCCACCTGGGTTTGCTCACTGAAACCCCTCTCCATGCAGCTTTAACAGCAGCAGAAATAATCTGCTTGAATAATTCAATCTCCAAGATGAAATTTAACCTCCTAATCACAGGGAGAATGTTTGGAAAAAATGGTGAACCAGCTACATATTTAAGGCAGCACACAGAAGATATTTACCTTTGCAAGGTCATAGAGTTTTGCAGCTTCTTCAAACAATCCTTTATTTTCTGCTGCAGAAGCCACTTTGTTAATAATGGGTTTTGTGTCACTTGTAAACTTGTCTATCACTCCAGGCTAAAGAGGTGAGACAAAAACAGAAGGAGAGAAGAGAAGAGAAATCAGAATGCTTAAAAACTCCTGAATATTCTGTCAAGGCAATGAATATTTTACATGTTGGATTATGATTAGAATGGCCTGTACATTTCCATGGGAACACGCAAAAGGGACATGTTAAAAATAGAAAGAGCTCTTGTGAGAGAGACTTTCTCCAAAACGGAGTCAGCACTGAGACATCTGCAGTTTCTAATTCATTCAAAATGACCCAGATAACAGGTCAAATTCTAAATTATTTTAATTGCTGATGACACATTACAGAGGAGAAGAAAACACAAAAGACTTCAGCATATAACGTGCCAGGGTCTCCAGGAATGCTGTTTATGTATATTGGCATGACAGGTTGGAAGTGAAATCTTTCACGGATAAATGAAAGGGCGACAAGAATTTTAAAAGAAACAATAAACACAAGTAGAATAAAAGGGACGAAAGAGTCAGGGATATCTGGAAAGGATTTTACTGTAGTTGAGGATGTGAAGATAAGACTATATCATCTAGAGGAATTTATTTTAAAACTAAGATTGCTGGTTTCATACCAAAGAAACACAAGAATACAGTTACATTTAAAAGGAGTTGAGTAAAGTCAGGAAAACAGAATTAACCATTAATGGTATAATCTAAAAGCTATTCATCCTACAAAGAACTGGAAAATGAAAAAATATTTGTAAAGATTACTGAGTTACCTTGCTCTCGTGTGTACAATCTCACCGCTTTTAAACTGACAGAACAAAAGCATCTAAAAGAAAATCCTGCCAGAAATAACTTTTTTTTCCCCTTTTTTTTTTTGACAGGAGCAATGATTGCAGCATGAGCCCTAATATTAAAATTAAAATTTAAAACGATTCCAGAATCTGCTTTACACAGAAAGGTTCCAAAGTTGCTGCAGCGAACAGAAAAACTTCGTTGGTTATCTAAAATTTTAATCATTTGCATGCACTCTCCTCTTTTCAGGTGAAACCCTAAGGTTTCCTTTATCTTATGACCGTGTAAGCTTACATTTTACTTTTAGATTACTGGTTTTACAGCAGAAGTAAGATCCATCACAACTAAAAACGGCTGATCTTTGATCCAATACTTACCCTCATCTATATGGAGAGGACAGATCAGTTGTGGCTATGCCAGTGGTCTGTGAGCCCTTGCTCCCTTAATTACAAGGATTTTAACGGGCTGCAATACATTTCTCCTCTGAGGTGAATGAGGATAATGTCATATAGATAGTTTTCACATGCACACTTCAGTTAACAGAAGAGTCTCACACCCACTTACAAGCAAGCCATTTTTACTAATTGCTTTTTACTTATGTGTACTAAATTCCACTTCCTACTGTAAAGATGAAATTCTGATCTCTGATGCCATTTGTTTCTTTAGTTACATCAGCTGTCTACAGGGACATAGTTTGCCCTGCGGTTCCTGACCTGCCTGCTGTTAGGGCAGGTCATAGATTATTCTGTAAAAGGATCTCATACTTGGAGAACTTGTATGTATTCAAACACAGTAATAATTTGGCTGGTGAAAAATAAAGAAAAGCAAGATAGCCTCACGACTACTTTGGAAATCACACATAGTTTGTACTTTTTATGTAAAATATAAACATAAATTGTCAACTCACCTTCCTACTACCATCGTTTTCCAGCTTTCCAAGAATCATATCAAACTATATCCACAGAGATGTAAAGTAAGAAAAAAGGAAACAAAAATAGAGAGATGAATTGCACGTATTTCACAACATATTTACTAAGTACAAAGATGCAGTCATGGATGAATGAAAAACAGTGATCAATGTCAAAATTATTTGTATATAAATAACAGGCAAAAAGACGTGATTAAATATCTTAAACATATGGTCATTGTGAGACCTCCTATCATCTAGGTCTGCATCAGGCAGAAAGAGTAACCAACTGTTTAAGACTGTCCTGCCTAATAAAGATTTCAATGAAGAAATGAATTTCAGTTTAAGTGAGGAAGGCAAAACACGGCCAAACATACCTCTCTGCTTTCAATTACTAGTTCACTAACGCAACGCAAGAACATATTCTCTCCTTGGCTGTCCTTCTCATTCCTACAAAAAAAAAAAGGGAAGGAGGAAGGTACTCCTGTTTCTGAGGACTTCCCAGATAAGAATAATTAAGCAGTAGTAACTAGGAGAAAATCTAGAGACATTTATTAGCTCCTACCTGAGAAAGTAAAAATACTGCAGAGCTTCCCTTGGATCCGTTGATTCAAACTTACGGGTGTAAAGCATCAAAAGCCGCACAAAATTCAGACGCCTGACGCCAGGAGGGTCGCCAGCTTCATGGCTTACTGTAACGTCAGAAACAACACTATCAGAGAATCTAATGCCAGGAAACGTTGCTCTGATCTTCATCTCAAATTAGTCAGAGCCATGATCCAGAGCTCTAATGCAACTAAAACAATTAACTTTTAGGAGATTGTTCTGATAAATGCTGCTTGTTTGATCAATTACATAGACCTGCAGTGTCTACAGGGTACTCTAAGGGCTCAGAAAATATTCCTTTATTGTAAAGTAAACGTGCAGGACCTACATAGCTGTGCACTCTGCCCAGAAGATTTCAGGAGCAATTTTAACTCAAACAGGACCAATGCAACATGAACAGCATGACAACGCAAGCGCTCTGTCCGGAAGAGAAAAGCAATTGCAGCTTCAAACTGTGCTGTCAAGAACAATACTTGGAAGTAGAGGAAAGGCTGCTGGTTCACTGCAAAATGTGATTCACCTGAAAAAAAAACACAACACACACACAGAGTGTAAGTGACAATGACTTTGCAATCAGAGATCACTGACAGTGGATGCTTCCTGTCACAGTGCATCACTATTGCTTATTCAGTGCCAATAGAAACAAACACACAAGGCAAAACTGAACACCTAAACACACCTCAGTGGCTTATCTATAACTGTTCCACTGCAAATGTACCATGAAAGACCACAGCATAACAGTTACTCAAAAAAGTTCCTTTGTTCTTTTCAGACAACGAACTATCAACTCTGATAGACTGCAACAGATTCTCTAAAGACCACAACTTTTTGTCTTCACTTATACTTATGCCAAGTGGTACAAGTAATGTTAAACCCCTTGATTTTCCTACTCAGTGACACCAATGGTAGCTTATTGTATTTCTCTTCCGCACATTTTTATCAGGGTGTGAGTGATGCTACAAACTAGATAGTCCAAGTGACCTAATTTTGATTAATTGTAAGACGATTATGGGAAAAGGTACTCTCTTGGGCTGTGGATGTTCCTAAAACTTTCTGAAGTGGAAGGAACTGTGATTTGGGTCCCCAGAAAATTACCTGAAATAGTAATTTAAGGGAAACAATGAACAATGGATGCACACAGAGAAAAGCCTTGGAAATACATGGCTACATTAGGTAATGATTGCTTTTCTGTTCTGTATTCCAAAAATTGGAAGTTTTGCTAGACCACCTTAGCATATTTATGGCGAGAGAAAGCAATCCATAATTTAGTATGGATAAAGTACAAACAGCAGCAGGGTTGTTCACAGATGAATATTCACTCTCTTGATTGCTGGGAACACACAGGACTCATTCATCGTGTCTTATTGAAGTCTGCCATTACTCCAGGGAAGCAGGCTGTCCATGAACACCCTAAAGATGCCTGTCACTAGTGGAGAGCTATAGGACTTTACGTGGAGTCTGGGGTTTGTATAACAACAATTGGAAAGTGCCCTAAGCAGAAAAGCAGAGGCCCAAGTAACGCATCTATTTGTGGTTTCTTACCATAGTCTTCTAGCAGTTGCTTCTGGAACTGTGATAATGTTAGTCGGTCTTGTGGAGAACTTGCACCATTATCATCAAAACACACTTGGTTCAGCTAAAAACACATCGAAAAAAAGCAGGTATTTCAACTTCACCTTGAACAAGGGATGCGTTCAGAAGATAATTCGTTCCATCTGAAGCCCCTCCTAAGATTTCACCGACTGACTAGAAACTACTTCTAGTCACAACATCAGGTCAATCCATTGCGGGGAAGCAAAGATCTCTAATGTAGAAATCCATGCAGATATAACCCAGGGGTCCTCTTCTATCTGTCCATGCCATCAAACTCTGATGCTGGGACTCTGAACACTCACCAAGCAATAACTAAAAGCAATATTTTTTTACCCAGTCTTTACAAATACATCATTCTACTCCCTCTTTCTGATAAAGGAGAGAAATGGGTACTGACCAGTATCTATCATGCTCCCATCAAAACTGTAAGGAGTTTGGACTACACAGACATTGACAGCATCTTCTTCTGCCAACTGACACCAACGTTTCAGCCATAATCCATCCAGAAAGGAAAAGTCAGAGGATCCTCACTGTAGCAAGCTAACACTACTTGTCAAAACAGCTGACAAAGATCAGTGTCAAACGAAGAACATGACACTTCCAAAGACCAGTGTCCCCAGATTAACACCTGATAGTGCAGAGGGTAACAGAGCAGCCCTGGGACTTGGGTTCCCAGCCCCTCACTATCCGCAAGGTCAAGTCACATGCGTTACACTGATGCAAAGCACCAGACCTAGAAGTAGGGAGGTTAGCAGAGCAGTGCAGAAAAGCAATACCATTTAGACCTGTTCTTAAAAAAAAGAAAAACCACCACAACCCCAACACCACACTTACTTTTAGCCAAAGATAATCTTCTGTTTTATCAGCAACTTCACTCTGGTTATCTGTAATGTCACAACGGCCAATAATACAATAAACAGCCCTTTTGTATGGGTCAGTATTATTTCTCAGAGCTCGTCTGTAATGAAGACGCAGTTTATTTTCTGTGGCAGGAGATAGTCTACGGAAAAAAAGAAGATTGAAGGAAAAGACATGAAACCCATCTTTCCCTGCATGAGGAAACCTGGATACAAATCAATGTAAATAGGTGCAAATTCACAGCAGAGGCGTAATGACAGTAAGCACTGGCTGATATTTCTTGCACTATTTCTTGCACTATTTACATCTGTAGGTAAAAATTTTGCACGCATGAATTTAAACGTATAATTAAAGTTACGGAGGATCATCTTCAAATACCCATTGCAGGGGAAAAAAAAAAATTAGATAACCGTCTCTTTAGGGGTGCATTAATATTGTGGTAGATGAGCTATTTTCGTCCGACTCTGCTATTTCATCATTTCAGAAAAAGACAGCTCAAAGTCTTTGGAACTCTTTGGGTTAGTAACTAAGAAGTGAGCAGGTCGTTGTACCATGAAGTCTTTTAGGAGAGACACTTTCATCTTTATCATTAAATACCGCCTTAATGTTCTTTGTCATTCTATTTCTTGTACCCTCTTGCAGAGAATTTTGCAGAATTGAATCAATAAAGTGATTCTCCTAGACTAAGACATTGTTTGTCAAATCTGTAGGCAGAGAACCTTTTCATAGCTGTAATAAAAACAAAATAAATCAATTATACTGTATCTCATTAAAGTATCTGCAATGAAAACAATGACAGTACCTTCACTAAGATTTCTGGAACAATCTTCTTATAATGAGCACTCCTAGATACTCTCTACAAACCAGGTTAATTTATAGAGTAACAACATGGCGTACACTACTCAGTAAATGGCACTTTGATTTTTTTTCCTCTCAGTTTTAAGACATGCAAACTGATGTTCTTGCTCACATTTTCATACCTGAAGAGCCACAATACATTCAACATATTGCAGGATGAGGGCTTCCCACACACAAACGAAATTTGTCATAAGCTGAGGTGGGATATTACAGGTTGACGGTTGGACTCGATGATCTTAGAGGTCTTTTCCAACCTTAATGATTCTATGATTCTAGGTTTATGTCCTGCACTTACCTGGGCCCTCCCGTTTCCCCCAATTTCAGCCAGTACCTTAGCACAGTGCCGTTCCCCTGAAGGGAGCACAGCTATAATGCGATAGCTGACCGTGCGCTTGTTTGAAATCCATTGCAAGTGGAAAGATAAAACACCGCAGCAGAGTTCTGAGCACACCTTAAGATGCACCAACTCAACCGCTTGCAACCACATAATCAGTAGTTTGGCCAGTGGCCTCTGTCAAGTGATGGGTAGCAAAAACTGGAAGAGGAGAATAAGCACAAGAGAGATGTGAGAGTGAATGCCTCTAAAGGCCTCTAACAAACACTGCTTGCTTCTATTGTGTGGCATTCTTATGAAAACAGGTGTAGTAAAAAGCGTTCCCCAAAGGAACTTCAACTAAAGTAAGTGACAGGGGAAATAAAAAGACACAGGATTCGTGACGGCAGACTAAATCTGATCTATTGTATGCAGTATCCTACCGTTACACAAGGCGGATTCTATGGTAAAAAAGCAAAGCTACACCACTGTATTATTTTTGAAATGTAAATTTTTGCATACTTTCAAACAACTCTTTCTCTATGGAGATTTCTAGACTTCAAAGCCACAAATTAAAATACGTAAACTTCTTACATGTAATTTAGGTAGGCAATAAAAACACTAGGCAGCCATCACCACCAGAAGAGACCTGAGCTTCTTATATTTCTACCAAGCCACTAATTATTTCACTACTCCACGGCAATTCCCACCCCTCACAAAGATCTTTCCTAGTTCCCAATTACCTTTTATCTTTACTGTGCATGTACTCCTGGAACCAGGTTTTAAACTCTCCCAGCTGGTGCTGTGCCCGTTTCACCACATGCATGGCTGCAGTCAAATCTCCACAGCGCATGCAGTAGTAAATCAGTGCCCAGACAGGATGGCCTTCCACCTCACCATCCTGAAAATAAAGTAAGAAATAATTTTTTTAAAAAAGCAGCATATTTGAATTAATTTTCTTTATCATTTGCCTCATTCCTTATTTCTGCCCTTATACCCACACATTGATTTTGCTAAAAAATTCTGTTTGTGTTACAGAAGCCAGAGGTCATGAGGTTTAAGTCCTGTGACAGCTGTGCACAAGGATGGGGCTCTCTTCTGCTTGCCCAGATTTCAGTTCTGAGTGAGGTTCTGACAATCCCAGAACTAGCATACAGATATCCTCCCCATCCAGGAGGTGGATTTGGATTAGGCCACCGAGGTATTAAAACATTTGTACTGAAAAAGAAAGATACCAAACTAATCATGGATCTCAGCAGGTAAGAAAAGGACAGCTAGACTCAGCTATGTGGTCTCCAATGTTATAATTTGTTATTATTTCCTTTTACTTTTATTTTTCAACCCAGCCTGCCTGTTTATCTGGTAATTTTGTGGGTGCACAGCTATGCACTTTCTACTATGTGCAGGTGAACAGGATTTTATTCAGATTCCTAAATAAAAGGCTCAGGCTACAATTCAGATTAATTCATTACATATTTAGTCATCAACAACTGGTGTCATCATGTTACAGTAAGTGCAAAAAAAAAAAAGCGAAAAAGCAAATAGGGAAAGTTACTGCTTTTTTGAAACATCATAACGTATTATAATACGTGCTTGTTGACCTCAAAAAAGACCACCAGAAGAGACCATAATTTCTAGAATTTAGAACTCAAACTACTGAGAACCACCATGCTTCGGGACTAGCTCTGAACTCAAAGTGATTTTGTCTATCTTCCATTTTCCTAATGAAAAATTCTAGAAAAGGAATAAGAGCCTGCTGCCTTAAAAGCAGTTTAAACAATAGAAAAACCGCTGGATGCTGCACTAGTTTCCTGGCTGTGCTGGAGCAAACAGATTTGCATTATTAGTTAAGCTCCGTTGCTGAAAGCGATGGACATACCTGGAGACCAGGGACAGGCGCAGGGAGTTTGATGTTCAAGAAGCTGCGGACTAGTTGGTAGGTCCCTGGGACTCCACCCAGCTGAGCCTGGTGCAAGTTTCCAAAGACTGTCACAAAGGTGTAATTTTTGTAACTGAAAAACAACACAAACAAAACAAACATGCGAACAGACTGAAATATACTTGCTACAAAAACATCCACTGCCTTTCAGATCCAACCGAATTAGCAATTTAAAGCAAATTACCTTGATGTTCAAACATTATCATTACAACAAAATGAGGCAAAAACTTCTCCAAACCATGTTTGGAATCTGTGGTGTACTGCTCCAGGTTTAACTCTGTTATGAGGTTCCCCTTATTAGGTTCTCTTAGTAGTAAGTTAAACTCAATTAAGTAACTGGCAACAAGCTTTTCCATCCTAACACTTTAACTCTCAATCCTGTCACAAAAGAACAGTTAAACACTACAGATATGTTTGTCTCTCCCTGCCCTATGGATAAATATAAACTTGAGGGCCATGGATTTACCAGAAGGAAATCACAGAGAATAAGGAAATGTAGAGAAAAACAACTGGTGAAGGCAGCTTTGAGAACACCTTCTAAAATAACCCATCAAAGCCTTTAATCAAGGCAGGTCAATTTAACAAATATTCGTGTTTAGAAGCAGGAGTCTCAAAAATCTGTACACTGAAGGAATACCTATAAAAGCAGCAGCAATAAATTACCTGAAGTTCTTTTTTCTCTGCAGCACACGGTAGACTCGCGCACCAGCAGACTATAAAACTGAAAGGCTATGTAAACACAGGCAAGCACCAGTGTATCTTGGCATCATGGCTGAGTTAAGCACATGCTCCTCAGGGCTTAAGATCACAGTTGCTCCAAAGCAACTAATGCAAGAACAGCTGCGAGCAGCACTACATCTCCTCGTACGTGTGAGGGGCTGGTGAGGCAGCCAATTCCTGCTAGGAATACCCCAGTATTCGCCAATTCCTGCTAGGAAAGAAAAGCTACAAAGCAAGGCACGGGGTTGTTGTGGGGGTTTTTTTTGGTTTGTTTTTTTTTTTTGTTTGTTTGTTTGTTTTTTTTTTTTTTTAAATCAAGCCCGAAGGGCCCAATTTCCACAATTGGGAGAGTTAGGGTGGAACTATATGTAATTAATTCCTAATTTCAGTTAGCAGTTAATGGCACTGTGAAAGTTTAGCAGGTTGGGTATTTGGCAAATCAGGTTAAGAGTCACTGGCTCATCGCACACTGCTGAGACCGAAGAACTGGAAACAGAAGATCCTTCCGATGTGTCAGTCCATCCCTGCACAGGCAGGCACGCCGCCACCACCCCTGGGTGACAACGAGTGCCGATGAGGTGTGGCAACCGACCGTCAGGGGCCAAGAAGAGGCTGTGCCGGGCGGCAAAAATCCCCTCCCAGCATGCTGTATCAGAGCGTGGCACTTTCCGTGCTCAGATGGCAGATCTGTACCTGTAACAAATGCCCACGCACTACACTGCAGCTATTGTTTGCTTTCCACTGCTGAACTAGACTGCTGGCAATATCCACAAGTGCAGTGAATAGGTAATACAGCCATCTGGGGATTCGGCTTTGGGCTTTCTCTCTACAACCATTCTGTCTGCTCCATAGCCTGCAATTCTGCAAGCATTTTCTTGGTCAAGGAGCTTAGGCCCCCGTGATACTTGCTGATACAGACCGTAAGCCACTTTCCAGAGTCTGAAAATCATTGCTCAGTGTCAGCCTCTTCAAATTTTAAAAAACCTTTCAGTGTAGAAATGGCACGATCAGAACCTGACTCGTTGCACCAGATTTGTGCCCACTGCTGTCCTCACCTCCTCCCAGCACTAGCTCCTGACAGTGATCAGCAATCAGAAAGACAGTATAGAAAGGGGGAATTTTTTTGCAGAGGAGAGATCTCTTTCCACAAGCAAAAAATCTTCACTTATCACTATGACATACATAGAATATTTAAGGGCAACATAGAAGAACGAATAAAAGGTCTTTGCATCTTCTAAACAACCTCCCCATGGATTCAAGGCCATTTTAACTAGAACAGTTTTTAACTAAAACGGTTTTATACTCAAGTGGCTGCTCTAAGCCCTGCAGAACAGAAAAGACAGGCAACAGACACTTCTGTGAGCAGCAAGAGGTAGCTGCCTTGTTAATATGTTTGTGTGCATTACAAAATCATTCTGGCTTATTATTAGGAAACTCTATTAAACTGTGCTACCCAGAGCATTCACCTTACCTTTGCTCTAGGTAGTGCAGAGCCTGCCTCACGAACTCCATCCGCACCTCCATGTTGGTCCGGACTTTCAAGGCATCGCTAGCGGGAACCAGGGTAACATCGGTCATTTGTTTCACCATGGCCCACATCTCAGAGATGTTCTATAAACAAGCCATTCCATGCAACAATAATTAGTACAGAGATGAACAAGCAACACTGTTTTGAGCTACGTGGTGTTTTCATGCTTAAGAAAAGCATAAAAACACAAGAGTAATGTCAGTTTAGATTTGTAATGGAGATTCTGGACACAGTCACGAAGGTAAGCCACTTCTGTCGTGCATAATTCAAATTTCCCAGGCTTCTCTGCATAATTTTTGCACAAGAAGATGGCTATAAATACCGTACCTGCAATTGTCACTCAGGATCGACAATGATTTCCAAGACTAGGCTAGGTACTTGGTGCTCAGACTCCTTCCCCATTTCCAGTACATCCTACTCAATAAATACCACAACAACCTCAGCTTTCCATATAAGAAATTGCTCTGGCTGCCGTTGGAAAGCTGTGCAATCAGCTGTGATGAGAAATGCCTGAAGGACACTGATCACTTGGACAAAGACTCAGGTCTGAAAAAAATGTTGAAAGCCATCCAGGTCTGCTCATCCGTAAGAACGAGATCGTATCAGTATCTACAGGACTAGAGTATCCCTGCTGTAACAGCAAAATACTGAAAAGTAACAGCACTGTTAGCTCCAGCAAGGGCAGGTGTTTGATCTCAGTGCTTCAAAGCAGCAAGAACATTGAAACTCACCGTGCTGTCCCTAGCAAAATGAACAGAGCTGTTCAAAGCAAAGATACACATCTGTAATTCAGATCTGACTGAAGCATTTGCCCCTCAGCTTCTGAACAGCTTTTGCTCTTCCCATTTGCAAAGTTTTTTCATGACTTGACCCTCCTGCAGTATTCTCCTCCAAGCGCTTCGAAGGCAGCCAGGTTTGTGCATTTGTTTTTTTGGGGTGGATCAAGGCAACACAATTAAAGGAGTGGGGAAAAAAAAGAAAAGCAAGCAGATCATTGGTTTAAAGTCAATCCTAGGGGCTTTTCGCTTTGCTAGGGTCTGACTGAAGACCTTTCACCTACAGCGAAATACATTCAAAGGGTAGTAGGAGGCCACATTTTGTAAACCAAACACAATAGAACCCATTTAAAATGAAAAGCTATTTTTTTTCCTCAACAGCTCATCACTCATGATGGGACACTGCAGTGAAAGCAGGTTCTTTTCTTCCTCACCGTGTTAAGAAATTTTCACCATGACCAAGTTCATCACAGGTGGGCCCTGCTGTACTAGAGAAGATTCCAGTATTGGCTTTGTGTTTTCTGTGGAGCTGTGCAATTTTTTTTGGCAGTATCAGTACTTTTCCACCAATGTCAGCAGGCTGTTAATCACAGCTGAAAACAGATTAAATACATTTCCTTATGTTAACTCACTGGCAGTACCTTATCATCCAGTTCTGCAACAGCAGCGCAAAGGTCCACCAGGTTAGGCTGCAGATGTCCATTCACTATCTTCTCATTATAAATATAAATCTGAAACATATTGAAAGTAAGCAAGTTTAACAATACGTATTACTCCCCTCCCCAGCCACAGCAGCAAAATCCGAACCAGGCTTCAAGAACAGAGTGTCCCCAGCAAGTCCCTTCTGCTTCCCTCCCACATTAGCCGCTTCTAATCCAACGCAAGAGAAATGGGCATCAACACCAACCGCGCTTCCACAACACACCAAAGCCCCAGGCCTGCCCGAAGGTGGGCAGCAATCCAGTCGTTCAGGGGTTCTGCACGGCAAAGCACTGCGCTGAATGCCCTGTTAGACTAACTGCAGCTAATTGTTGGAGGACAAGGATTCAGAAGAGACCTGACAACTAGATGGCTGTGATACTCCCCTGCATGGCAGCCTCCTACCTGCTGACATAAAAGAAACAGAATTTTGCTGGTTTGTGGCGATCTGGGGAATCTGAGTCAGGGAAATAAGAACAGAAACCTGGCCCTTGAAAACCTGCCGTTAAACATACATACCCATTTTGATTTAAATCTTAGTCTTAATTTAGCTACTTTACTATTGTTTATTCTACTCTCAGCCTGAAGACCTTCCAACTACCTCTGAAAATAATCATTCTCAATACTAGAAACGCAGTGCCATCGTACTTTAAGTCCCTTTTTCTTGCATGCACTACTACTTCAACACGCCCAGCATGCGAACAAGATGCGGAGCTCAGGATTGCAACCAGAATCTACCATCAGTGAAATCACATATGTGGACTTCACCATGTTTCTGTGAAACACTTTGAACTAGACATGAAGAACAATTAATCATTCCAGTGTAATTAAAACACATTTAATGGCTGATGATAAACCAAAACAGCGTGGACTGCCTGATCTCCAGGACTCCAAACTACCCACTGAAATCCATAGGAGCCCCATACCCAGCGCTGAAACCGGGTATTTTTGCACTCAAGCAGGGTGACGTTAAGGACAGCTCAGCCAGGCCAGCTTCTCCAGAGGGCTCGCTGGAGCACACGGTGGCTGCACTAAGTGTTTTGGTGGCAGAAGCCTGGCCACAAACGCCAGGTCTCCACGGCGCATCACAAGCAGCCTGCATGCAGCCCATAAACCTGATGAGAGCCCACCTGCCCACCCACGGGGAAGACACCGCGACTTTGCAGCTACCCCTGCTACTAGCACTGCTGGAGAGGTTGAGCTTTCTATATCCACAAAACATCAGGGAACAACACCGTCAGCCTCAAAGTATGGATATAATTATGCCACAAGGAAGATCCTTAATACAGGAATATTACAGTAGAGATAGAACAAATTAATGTACGTTAACAACCACCAAATCAAACGTACGCTTTATCAGCACAACCATACACCTTATTTTGCGATTCGTTTCTTTGCAGTTACCTTAACTGAACGCAGACATGGAAAGACAGATGTACACGCTACTATCCGCCTCAGCAAAGACTGATCCAATGCACACAATCACAGTAACTGTGTGCAAATCAGGCAACGCTTTGTCTTCGTAGTTTTACATATTCCATTTTGAAAAAATCAAGTCCTTCTCCTTCATTTTGTTTTCAATAGTGCTGGTAAACAGATCATCTCAAACCACAAAAGTAACAAATTGGTTATGTAAAGGTTTATCAGTTTTCCCTGACAATTTTCAGAGGGAGTCTCATGCCACCAGACGTATTAATTCATAGCTGATGCACTAAAGCTTCTCATAAGCGATGCCGTTAAAATGGGATGTAATTTGACAAACATCAGGATTAAGACTTCAGCATGTTCTTCCTACATGCACACATCAGAAATGTGACCTTCCACATGTGAGAATAAAGGGAATGTAAAGTCTTCATTTGCAAACTGTTACACATTGACATAAATTCTAAAAAACATTTTTGTTGAAAGGTTAGAGGAGTTTCAATTTACTATACAAGCATAAATGATTTCTACAGTCGTATCTGGTGTTCAGGATCTCCTTTCGAGATCCTTTTTTGACAAAAAAAAATCCTGTTGTAGGCAGATGAGCACACTTCTAAAAAACGTGTGGCTAAATTTCTGTATTTTCCAACTGCATTTTAACCCCAGGCAGATGTTTCCATGTTTTACCTGCCATATCTCCTTACACACCACGCTCACAGATTTTTAATTTCCCCACCCCTCTCTCTGTAGAAAACAATGTTTGACTATGTTTTTTCATTTCCACTCACCTGCCGAGCATACGCCATCTCCACGTTGTCCAACGAGCTGCGACCTGGAGGGCCCAAATCACCAACGTAGCTAGGCTGTTTAAAGAGAAGCGTATAGGAAGGTATAAGGTATAAAATTACTACAATGCATTTTACCAACATATCTACTCCTAAAGAACAGCAAACCATGTTCCTGACAGAACTAAGAACAGGGTTTTGAACTATCTACCGAGTAAAATGCACAGTCTCACTGCAATACCCTATTATCTTCCCAATATAGCTTAAACTTTCTAAAGCGACAGAAATCCTCCTTATTCAGTGCACAAACCAACCATTAGCTCTCTAGAATTAGGACATCAGTGTCTCTTGATAGCATCTTATAATTCTTTCCTTTTGTTTCTTGAAAGGTTGCTGATTGTCATGTTAGCATTTCACTGTGAAGCATCTAGTCTGACTAGATGGACACAGAATTCGATGAGCCGGCTCAATGGATCCAGTCTAGCAAGGCTGACACTCCAGTTTTGTCCTAGTGCCACGACACGGACACAAAATGTGACCGCAGCATTCAATTATCTGCCAAAAAGTGCCCTATTGCTGGTCAGTTGTAGGAAGGAGGAAGACACTGGCAATATACTGACCTGAAAAAAATCACCTTCCTACCCACAGAGACTATGTCAAGACTGAGATATTTTCAGTGTAGAGGGACAGCGGATGGAGTCATGGCATGGAAAATTTGTACTGTTTTATAAAACTTGAAATATAATACTGACATAATATTCTAATGCTACATAAAGCTATCCTTGTAAGCGTTCACTACAAATAACAAATATGTTTTCAGTATAGCCGCTACTGAACATGGATGTTCACCACTCGGGGCAAAGAATACTCCTAATTAAGTATGTAATACTCTCCAATGTTTCCTGCTTCCTAAAAATGCAGTTCTTCATTTCACCACTGGCATTGCAAGTCTTGGGTTTGAAAATGAAGTGCAATCATTTTAAAGACAGATCCTTTAAAGACAGATCCTTTTGAGGTAAGCAGTCCTTTAATATCAGCTGCTTCATAAGCAGTGCTACAGCCACAACGGTCTGAAGATAAAAGCAAGACAAGCTCAGTATAGAAGCATATTTATTACGAAGCCAGCTGACATAGTTGGAGCAAGCAAAGAGGAACAGACAAGCTTTCAGAAAAGCAAGGATGTTTTCAGGTCTGAAACAGAAGCAACAGTCTTTGAATTTCAGACTTGGAACCCAAAAGCTCATTTGACTCTCGCAGGTATAGTTGGTCTGGTAACAGATGTCACCTCTCCGCACAAACCTTGCTCAGGTACTTCAGGTGTCTAGCTTAGTTATGAGGATCTAAGCTGGTTGTTTACTTCCACCAGGAGAGAGGATGCAAAGCACATAAGCTAAATATTGAAAGCAGCTGTGAGCAAACCCTGAGAAGGGGCCTTGCTGTGCCTTGGTTTGTCACCAGATAACTCAAGTCCATCTGCATTCCTCTAAACCGGAATCAGTAACTTTTTCCAAGAAAGAGCAGGTACATCTGCAGAGTTTTAAAATCAAGCTTTTTACCACCAAAGTCAGTTACAGCTAGCTGCGCATCCTCATTAGCTGTTACACTGCACCTTAGCAATCCTGTCAAATAGTTTTACTTTTTCTTACATCAGTAACCCAGAACGTCACTACTTTATTGTGTAAATAGGATCACCTTCAAGTATTGCCTAAGGACATGTTCTAGTCTTTCCTGGAAGAGTTCAGTTAAATGTGACCGACTTGCTTGCCTACACAAAAAGACAATGAAGTCCAAATGCAATGGAAAAAAATCATTGTTTTCAGTTTAATCAGCTTTAGAGTTCAGCTTTGCTGACACCTGCTAGGCCGCAGCACGGCAGGACCAACGTTCCAGCCATGACCTGGCTTGCGTGGATTTCAAGAGAAGATCTGAGAAATGGGTAGCTTTTCTCCAGACAGTGTCATCATTCAGTTTCTTGTTTCAAATGAGGACAAAATGCTGACAGGGTCTTCAAAAGAATCTCACTTTTTTGGGAACTGTATCCCAACTTTGAAATGAAATAATACAAACATATGAACTTCCAGACAAGTTACTGATCAGTCTGTGCACTGAACAGTGTCTCAGTCATTCCCAAATGCTTATAATTTCAATTTGACATCAGTTTAACCCAGGTTATCTTCTATGGTGTAGGACCTCTCTCACAGTCATGAGCGTATGTTCTCGCACAGACAATGGCCATCCACTGTCCTAGTCTAGGAGTTTTGATCAGGAAAATTTTCGCAACTGTAAATTTAAAGACTAATAAAGTGACATAACTGCAATGGCCAAGAAGCTGTTCTAAGTTAGCTAGGAATTTATATGTGAAGATAAGGGCATTGGCCTCTATTGAGAAATTATAAGAACTTTGTGGTATTTATGATTATGCTACGCAGAAAGCGGTACAACAGTTGATTACAGAATTAAAAAAAAAAAATACATTTGTGTGTGTCCCTGATACAGTGAAATATAAATGAAGGAAGGTATCAAAGATGAACCTGGACAATCCTTTAAAATTGCTGGAATTAGTTTATCACTGCATTAATTTCTCAGTAATAGTGCAATTTAAATTATGTCCAACCTAATTATAAAATCAGGCAGATGCATTTAGACCTTAGGCAAGTATAAAAAATGCCTTACCAAAAACGCAAAAGAAATCCTACTTTTTCTTTTTGCAGCTGAACTTACAACTAAAAATACTCTTCACAGTCACTCCTAATGGATACTGATATTCAGAAGCATTTGCATTTTTCTTTCAATGCCAAATCATCTGACACAAATTCCTTTAAACCCACCTAAAAAACGACAAATTCTTTGTTCTAAAGAACAAAGCAGCTGTTAAAGCAGGTTTCCTGGGAAACAGACATGATGGCAGAAATAGCGCTTTGCAGCCTTCCCCTGTGCTGTGCCAGATAAATTGCAGAGTTATTTAAAGTAACGCTAAATTATGGACGTTGTCATTAATTACTGATGAGGTTTCACCTTCTAAAGCAAGTGAAGAAGGGTACATTGTGACAAAGTGTCACTTTTCAACCAGTGCCCAAACACCAGAAACGTAAGGACTGGGGCTTTGTTTTGTGAGTCTAGTTCCTTTTTCTCCGGCTGCTGCTTTGCAGCACCAAAGAGCATCCACGTGGCTGCCACTCCAGAGAGCGGTGTATGACTGACGCGTTAAAACCCACAGGTAAGGATCTGAACTCAAAAGCGCACGCCTGAAACGAAGAAATAACGGCTCTGGGGTTTGGGGTTTTTTCCTTTCCTTTCTCCAATTTTAATTTTACCCTCGCTGTTATGTTTTGAGGATCACTCATGAACAATCTGCCACAGCTCAGAACTGCCATATTGAAATTAAATTCGTTAAATGCCCACTACCGACTTGGCATTTCAGCAAGGGAAAAATTCAGGAACTCTAGAATTTGTCTTGCTTTTCTTTCCTATGCCAAGAGCCATGGGAGCAGGCTTATTTCCTTTTTTTTCCATCTCATACTTGCATTCTGGCTTCATCTTTGAATTATTAAACTTAAAAAAGCACTAGCTCAATGAACTATCTCATGGCTGTGCTAAGAGGAAATTTCAAAAGGAGAAACCAAAGCAGTGAGTCAGCGTGGGGAAGGCCGTTTCCACTCTTCACCCTGAATTGCAGAAACGGAGAGCTGCGTAGGCAATCCTTCTGTAGCTGGCAACAGCGTTTGAAAAGGCATCCCCTACAAGCTAAGGGGGGGATTTGGGGAAGGGGGAGGAGAGCCTGTGGTGGCAAGTCAGAACTTATCAAGTTTTCAAGCAAGGAAAAGATTATGAAAGATGTGTTGAAAACAGCAGCTAGGTGCGCACGAGAAGAATCATCTTCTGGGTCAGGTTCTTAAGCTTAACGGGAGCAGCAAAAGGAAAAACAGAAAAGTGGGTAATGCACTGGAGAAGTGCAAGTGCACACACACGTATCTTTCTGCATCGCTAGTCTGATACCGCTAAAATGGCTTGTGCTGTTTTTATCAACGGCATTTGCTTCTCCCTGCCCTGAATTCAGGTCTTTCCAAAACATTCTTCAGAACTGTAATATTTATTCTGAATATTATCCATTCGTGAAAGCTGCAGCTACACTGCATTGCCATCACATTTTTATCTTTTAAATTCATTTAGCCTAACGATGCTGCTTTTCAAAGGAGTCCTCCTTCATTTGTACTCAGTCGAGCATTCAGCTTCACTTGCACACCAAACCGCGTGCGTATAAAGATGCATTATTCATCACCCTCATATGCATATGCACATTCCTCAGCAGAAGTCTGGGCAGACATTTTGTCAGCACTCCAAATGGCTTGGCCAGTAGATGCGGTGAATAACTAGGCAGGAGACCGAGCTGGAGAAAACACCATCATAATACACTGCGGTGCAGCGAGGGAGAGGAAAGCACCTTGCAGTCCTTGGGATTTAAGGGATATGAAGACATGATACAGAGGGGCAGAACAGAAACCGAGAGCAACAGCGTCTCTCCGTCACTGTGGGAGTGGGTTGCTTGACAGCAGGAGTGAAAGAGCTTGGGGTGAGGGTGGAAAAGAAAAACCTGGAATAAGAGGACAAAAGAAATGCCTTGGCACCTAGCGGAACAAGAATTGGAACAAACACCTTGAGAGCATAGGTGTTTGATTCCTTGAAAACAAAACTTGGGCTTTCCACCCTTTTCCCCCAAGAAGCACCTTTTTATTAGCTCTGTTTTTCCCTTATGGAAAGAATGCTAGGCTGGAGGACAAGGGAGAGCAGAAAACCCTAATGGCAAGACTTGCGCTAGCTTCTTTGAATCATGAGCTTTGCCTGTTAATTGGTCTTATTTCTATGAATAATGTGTTGGTATTTCACTCTGCCCAAATTAGCTTGCCCAAAGCTTGAGAATTGGCTTGCAGGCAGATCGGCCCCCTGCTGCGTTTGGATCTGTGCCTTTTCAGTTGATTCTCCATCTCCAGAGGATATCAATTAAACCTCTACTATATTCTACAGGCTGTGTGTGTTTGTGTCACACACACACAAAAAACTTATTTGACTGGAACAAGGCTTTAGAAGAACAACCTGCTGTGGGGAGGTTAGATAACAGGCTTTTAACACAGTAGATGCACTTCAAACCTCTCAGACCTTTGACTTCTTGAGGCTAAGACTAGAATATATCAAGGATTTTAAATGCTCTTGAAATGACATACTAATACTATGAGTGCTTTGAAACGGAGAGTGGAGTATTACTGAGTGACAGTGTATATTGAATCTTTAAACTCATTCATGAAAAACGTTAGAGGGTTTTTTTTTTCCCCCTCCTCCCTCCCACCAATTTGATGCTTGACACCTTGAGTGCCATGGACTGGGGGCAGTGTCCATTTGACACAGAAACATCAGAAAAGGGGTTTTACCTTTTCAGAGTAGGTTATTAAATTGCTTCTCCTAGCAGTCAATATCCACACTTCGAATGGAAAACCCCACATCAGCAACTCACACACAAATCAGAGACGTTAGAAGCTATCGGAATAGCTGCCAAGTCTTCAGCCTCGCATCCTAAAATAATGGGATAGCTGTTCCTAGTTTTAAATGAATTCAGCCTGCATTATTTAGCATTTCTAATATTGGAAAGCTGGACAACCTTCTGAGAAGTCACAGTAAAGTATCAGTAAAATACTTTCTGGGGAAGATAGCTTCTATAAAAAGATGTATGCTAACTGGGATTAACCTATATTTAAAAGAACAGTAATCGGAAAGGGACATTTCATTAATAACTTTAATTATTTCCAAATCCCTATACAGGTCATACCCCGTTAACATCAAGGGCTTTTTTTTATTTTAATGCACTTTGCAGCTTTATAAAGTCACTCCAATGAACAAGAATTTATTTTAAAAAAACCCCAAACAACACAAACAAAAAACACCCCAAAAAGGGAGCAGGGGAGGAACACGTCTATAAAAACCTGTGCCTGAAAGCGCAGCAACATGCGTCCCCCCAGCCCTCATCGCCTCTCCTCTCAAGGTTACAGTTTTCATGGAGCATCATGCAGAGGTTGTGATGCAACTTTGCGCTCCAGGGATCTCAGCTGATGTCTGATGCCTCTAGCTCAGAGTTCCCACAACTCTGCACGTAACTGTGCTTTACTCATGTAACTGGAACATTTTCTTTAAGAGAATAAACTGTAATGTTTTAAGTTGTAACATAAGGTAAGGAATGTTTAAAGTTGCTAGTCAACAGCTTTCTACGTCAAACACAGGGACCGTCTTGCCCAAAGGATTTGGTCCCTTGAATTGCTGAACACTAGAGGTCTTAGAGGCACAAAACTTGAATCTGCACTATGTGAGCGCGCAAGGTAAAACGGAAAGCATACTACCTCTTTGTTATTTTGTTGAATATTCATCTGGTTTTGCCTAGAAAGCTGAGAGACTTCATCAGCCTCCTAAGAAAAGCCATAAATCCTGGCCAGCACACAGTGATAAGGGAAAGAGACACTTTAAGACCTGCGTGTGAGCACAGTTACACCTGAGAAACTGTCTGGTCTCATTAGCATTGCAAAGGTTTCCTGCAGGTGAAGTTCACCCCAATGTGTTTTCTGTCCCCTGGGTGTATCGATCCAATATGCGTGAGTGTGACTTTAAACTTCCAGCTTGCACATATGTTGCTTAAAACATAGCTTCAGCAATAGGAGCTGCATTGCCTGTACCCATCGGTCAATAAAAACAATCATACAGGTTTGATATTTTGCTAGACAATGCATTCTGTTAGTCACAGCCCTTCTGAAATTAAATAGAGATTTGATACGTCTCATTTTCACACAGTTGTAGCTACAGAATAATCCAGAGGTGGTTTCAGCAATGCTAGAATGCCAGCTGCGTACACATGCGTGATTATGCACAGTGTTTAGAAAGACAGAGTTACCTCATTTTCCTGGGTGAAATCGAGAGCATCTTCCCCTGACGCAAGCAGAGTGTGAAGAATCCTTTGTTTCACCTGTTCCCATTCAACCAGCATTGATTCTCGGTGATACTCCTCAGCCATACCAAAAGTCTGTCGGTGAAGAAGAACAACAGCTACGGAACATATAGAACACCAAACAGCCTAGCTCCGCTATTAATAGACCAGCTCAAAAATGAAACAGAAAATAGGAACTAGATAAATCAACCAGGTCAGCCCTCAAGAGCTAATGATGTGCTCCATATTATTTTAACAGGCTTCCTGTTCAGGTACAAGGGGATTCAGAAAGTAGGTGTGTGTGGAATTAAGACAACTCCTACATACCCAGCTGGTAAAACAGGGAATCTGTGTCTCTTCCATGGTACTGCAATGCACACAAAACTTAGCAGGCTGGAAACTGATAGGCTCCTTCCTTTAACTTAGCAGCATGGACACAATATCCAGGTCATCACTGATCCGCACAGTTTGCTGAGACTAACTTCTCTAATGGCAACTAGCTTTTCACCTCCCTGGAGGCTATAAAGATTTGACTTACCGCATTCTTAACAGAGACCTGTGTTTATTGCCCATATTTCATTTTCAGGTCTTTACCAGTATGTTTTTCTTTTAAATGGGAAATAGGATAAAACAAAAATAGAAGTATTACAGAAAATTAACCAGTGCCAAAGAATCAGAAAGTCTCTCTCATCAGGACTGTAACTCAGGAAAGCACATAGGAGAATCATATCCCAAGAAGAAACATCCTTTTACCTTAAAATGGCTGATGTGCTATATTGTCTTCAGATCCAGTTGGGGAACTCATAGAAGGAAACAGCTTTTCCCTCAAGACTCCTTATTTTGGCAATAGCATTAGGATAGAGAAGATGCTTCACCACCTTTCCTGTTATTGTTGGGGTGATGCTAACTAGCAGCCTTGAGTATACCGGGACAGGAAATAAGAATATTTCCACTAATTTAAATAGAGAATAAGCTATATTGGATCTTCCACTTCTTTCTCTTTCCCAACCTTCTCTGTCTTTCACATAGCTTTGTGCTGCAGTGTACACAACTAAATGTCTTGGTTGGCTGAATAAGTTTTTCAACTTGTTACAGCCCAGTGTTAGGATATTGTCAGTTAAGGGGCAAAACATGCCCCAGTATAAATGAATTGATAAGAGGCAGTGACATTTGGCAAACATTTAATTATGGTGCATGCATGCAACTAGAGCACAGATTTGTGTTTGTTTTATTATATAAATTCACTTTATACTTTCATGGTAGAATATAGGTCTTATCCTTATCTTCACTATGTAATTTCAACACGGGTTTAAATATGCTTCAATAATTACAGTATAATTATATGTAATTAAAATAATTTAATAATGCTTAAGTACTATTCCTTATCATTTGAAAGAAACATAGGCTCAGTTCTAAACCTGATGCCCCAAGTGTATACGGAGGGAAACAATCCATAAGCACCAGGAAGCATGCAATGACATTTCCAAGCAGCAGTTTTAAGACAAACAACAGGAAGCGTTTTTCCGCACTGCATAATTCGGTTGGGGAAATCATTGCCCCAGAGCATGACAGATACCAAAAGCATAAATAGATTCAGAAACAGGATCAGATGAATTTCGCATCAGAAAACAAATTCCAGCTCAGAAAACCTTCAAAACAGCTACTTGCTTGGAGATGAAGAGACCGGAGATGAACGGAGGAAGGCTAACTCTGTCCTTTTTTTCTCACAGACTGTCTAAGTACCGGTCCCTTTCAAGGGAAGAAAACTGGACTCGGCAAACCCTGAGCCTAAGTTACAACTCTTACTTCCTTATTGTAACATTTTCCTTTGTACTGCTTCAAAAAAAACTTTTTTTTTCTTATATGAGAGATTTCCTTTGGACAGTGTATGCCATACGGTGTTCTGGCTCTTCTACCGACACAAGAATTAAACCTCGCAGCACTTCTGCTGCGTAGGCCTGAATGTGGTCGTACGTACTTCAACAACTGTAACCTGGAGAAACAGCTACAATACACAACTGAATGTCATCACTGTACGGGACGTCAGTGCACAAGGCATTTCTCAGAGCAAAAAAGGAAATAAACTCCATGTCCTAGGCATTATCACCTCCAGAAAAGGCAGCATCCACGCTCAGAGGGTTGGAGCGAGTGTGCTGTGCTTATGAACAACAGCTTCTCTGTTCAAACAGATGTGACACTGTGAGTCTCCTGACCCTAACAAAATACTGCAGTTGAAATACAACTGACAAGTACTTCTTCTGGAAATTCTAAGCAAATATATCCTAATACCTAATTTTTCTATATTATCAACACAGTCCTCTTAAATTTCACTAGTTCATTAAATATCTAATTTATTAATTCCTTATGGATTCCCCCCACCCCTTTTTTTTTAAAAGGAAAAAATGGTGCTTGCTTCCAACTTACCCTTTTCCTAGACTCTTCAATGGCTGACAGCAATGCATTATCTTTTTCATTCTTCAGGAATCCCTGCAGAAAAGGAGAAACAAAGCTTCAGTCAAAAAATCAGCATTGCACTGACATCAGATACATATTGTAGTACTCAGCTCTTTCAACTCTCAGAAGTGCTCGGAGCTCTCTCCCCAGTCCACTCCTGAGAAGTTTAAAGGTCACTTTACTTCACTGGAGGTACAGTAAGATGCCCATACAGAGCAATGTGAAAATGAAAATGCATTAATCCCCTGTTTTAATATGCATTAAATCCTAGTGAAATGTCCTGCTTCTATTCTCTTTTATCTCTGTGTCCCAGCAACTGCTTCCTCTTGCTCGCCATTTGAGGGAGCTAGGATGAAAGCTGGTAGGAGCGATAAGCCAAGATAAGATTGTTGGACTTGAGTATGTCGGGGGAGAAAAAAAAAAAGTTTTGACTTGGCAGCTTCAGGCAGCAGTGGAGCTCTCGGAGGCCTGATAGGAACTGTGAAAAAGAATCTTAAAAATAGTCAGTTGAGGAAGGATGGAAATAACTAAACAGTTGGAAAGCATACAGGAAAAGTTTACTGCACAGCCTCTCTCCATGCATATCGCTGGAGTGGGTAAAAAAACATAAGAATTGTATTTTTAATTTTCAGTATATCAGTCAATCTCAAACAGGTCAGGTGTACATGAACAGACTGATTTAGATGAGTTCCTTATCCCAAAGGTTACTTTCGTGACCCATACTAGGAAACATATGATACTTTGAATTTTAAACAAATAGCCTTGGGGTAAACTGCAGTAACACACAGACAACAAACTGGAAACATTTATTACACCCTAACTTGAATATCTTTATTTCACATTTTCAGTGTTATATCACCAATTAAACAAACCAACTTGATTTGTAGCCCCAGAATTCAACTTAATCATTATTCAAATCATAAAAAAGGAAAAGCAGCCTTTGTCTCCCTCTGAAGTAATCAACTCCATTAAGTGCTAATATCTTAAGAGTCTGTATGCTCACTCCACAGCTCTAAAACAAGAGCCACTAACAAACCCAGGGAGTGGGAATTCAATGTACCATGCTTTATGCTTTTACAACGAGGATACACAATTGCAGCAGCGTCCGACTGAACTTGGCAGGAATGAGGAGGTTTTCATGCCTTTCGTTCCCCACATCTTCCTCCAAATAAATGTTCCTTCCCCAACAATCTGACAATATCGGCATTGATCCATACAACCTAGGTAGAGCTCAGGATCTCCAGAGGAGCACGGATCCTGTGGCAGGACAGAAACTTGCTGTCAGAGGGATTTGGACCTTTGGGAAAGATATATTTAAGGTAGGTCTTGGAAACAGTCCTGCAGCAGTGCTACACGCAATCACAGGTATCACAGATTGTACTTAGCTCTGAGAGGTGAGGAGGGTTTCAATTCTCCCCAAACTGATGAAATTTAGTAGGAAACTCTGCCGCATACGTGTGCTGTCTGCCTTCCCGCTACCCAGCACCAGTATGTGAAATAAAGGGCATGGCATCCTTTCCTTGTGAAATATGTAGAACAAGTGCTTGAGTTACGGGGACAGCCTGTGACCCCCTTCAGCTGGAAATAGGAACGTGACCCCTTTCTGTACACCAGATAGAGAACGAACTGCCATCCTCCGAGACAGACGTGCGATGCGGTCTCCCCAGAAACAGCCCTTGAATTACATACGGAAGAGAGCAGCTACTTCTACATAGCCTATTCTTCATTTCATCGTCCGCCATGTCCTGCTTTATCTTTAGACAATGCCCGCAGAGAAAGCACAGTTACAATCTGAAAAAGGGAAACTAAATCCAGATCCTTGCATATGTCTGGGGACCAACCATTACAGCAGCTGTCACCAGGACAAGGGCTGCCGCAGTCACCTAAGCGGGCCAAGACCCGATCTCGGCTCCATGCAGGAGGGGTGGGGAGGGATAGAGACATGGCTTTGAAAGGTTTGTCCATGTCTGCATGAGTGGAATGACTTTGGGAGGGCAACAAGTGGTTTTTTTGTTTTTGTTTTGGGTTTTTGTTTTGTTTTGTTTTTTTTTAATTTCTCTGCCTCCAACCTAAATTGGAGAAAAATTATCTGGAATTATAACAAGCAGTGCTTCTAAACCTTCAAAGCACATACCAACATATGAGCAGAAGACACAGCCACATTTCTGATGGTAGGGATCTGATGCTGCAGAGAACACACTGTGTTTGCCGTATCCTAACAACGCTGATAATTTTACAGGCGAAAAAAGCCCACCGTCTCTAAGACACAGACCCACAGCTACCCAGATGCCGAGCACACCGAGCCAGGCTCCGCAGCTCGCAGAGGTCCTGGGTGCCCTGGCTCCCTGCTTGCTCTGTGAGCGCTGGGCTCCTGAAAGCCCCGAGAGATACAAGTCCTACCTTACTGCCCTTGGTCCTCCCCTCTCTCCTTGGAGGGATGTGTGCCCTTAGCTGAGCAGGTACCTGCCTAGAAAGGTACACAGCAACGGTGGTAATCGGCAGAGTAATTGAAGATGTGCTTGAACTTCCCTTGAAGTCAGTAAATCCAGGCTGAGTATCTTTCTTAATGAAACCTCCCAGCTCCCAGAGAGTTCACTAGGTCCGTTTAAGGGATTACATTACGCTGAATGCCAATTAGGGGATGATAATTGTCTTTTTCAATCTCAAAAACTACTCCTTTAGCAAATGAAAATCCTCACACATTCCAAATAATATCTGTAATGCCTCACTGAGGAGAGGTACATTTTAAAAAGGTTGCCCTATGCCTTGTGCTAAACATTATGACTGTAGCATGACAATTGCAGCTTCAGTTAATTACAGGCTAATTGTTAAACCTCAGAAGAGGGAGCTTCAGTAGCTGATGCTGGGGCTCCTGCTACTGCTCACAAGACTGCTTCTGCTTAGTTAGGCCAAACAAGAGCTCCTGGGATTGTCACTCTAGGCTTTGGTGGCCAAAATTTCACACGTTAAGAAAGTGAGGAGTGTCCGGCTGCTGTAACAGTATTTATTCCCTGGGTTTAGTGCATTGCCACCTAGTGGTGCACTATGCTTTGGTCACTGGACACTTAAGACTTCACAGATGTATATAAATGTCCATCTGCTGTAAGAAAAAGCAGAACTCCGGAACAAGAATGGGCAGAAAGATGGAAGAGATGTGCTTTATGCTAGAGAATTTTGGTCCTCAAAAATCTCAGGCACTACAGCCTTAAGGGTTCACGTATCTCTTAAGTCTGGGCCTTGAACAGTGCTGGTTGTGCTCACCAAGTTCCGTCTGCCCTAAAAGCTTTCTGCAATCCCAGAGGCAAGGTTTGACTTTGCCACGAACGCTTGCAGACTGTAAGAAGGATACGGAGGTATGGCGTTCAGCACACACAGGGAGTACACGACCCATATCGCAGGAGCTGCCCTCGCAGGGGAGATGCTATTGAGCGTACAACGAGCAACGAGCCATTGCTTCATATCCGGTATCCAAAGAAAGAAGCAGGAGGAGAACAGAGATATTGTTAGGAGACAAAGGGCTATTTCACAGCAGCAGATGGCAAAGATAGGAATAGCTAACACGAGCATGGCTAGAACCTCAGAGGTGAAATCCTCACCTTGCAGCTCTTCACGCATAAACTCTGCCATTGCAGGGATCCCAACATAGCCTGGATTTTGCTTGAAAATGAAAATTTCTCTTATTTCCCTGAGGCAGGTTTACGCAAAGAGCTCACAGAGCCCCAATGTCACATCATGCTGTCCTGCTTTAGTGAGTGGCATTTAATTTTCCCCTCTGTTTCTGTGGGACTCCCACACATTCTTCCTGCGTCTAGTTTGGAAGGGAAGCGGCACAACTCCTCTCCATCACAGGTTCTCTGCAACACTCGCTGCTGAATGTTTCCTACACACATTTTGTACAATATCTGATGAGATGGTGTTTGCAAAACAGGGACACAGGCACAGAAATACACCCACTCTCCCACCTTCAGGTTCCCATTTTCCAGCTAGTCCCACTTATTCTTGCACATCCACTGCCTCTCAGCATCTTTCCCCAGCACATTCCAGGTCCTCTTGGATCTCTTACCCCTTGGATTCTACTCTGATCTTCTCACATTCTGCCCTCTCTGCTGAAATCCAGCCCCACTCTGCCTTGCTCGAGGATGGTTTGTAAAAGCGGCCCCACCAGTGGAGGGGCAGGACCCCTGGGAGGCCGTGCCACTTCCCTGTTCTCGCCGTGCTCCTTGCTCCACTGTCATTTCTCATCTTGGGCAACCGCTGCCTGACACAGGCTGATGTGACAGGAACCGGCACCTCCCTCGCTCCAGCCTGAATTCCAGCAAGAAAGTGTTCCAATAACTAATTCATTATCGGTGCGAAAGGGCATGCATGCACTGATGGTCTCTTTTTGACAGGAGATTGAAAGTGTCTTCCATTTACCGCAGTAAATGAGGTTAGTAAACTCTCTCCTGGCTGATAGAAGTCTCTTAATTACTTCCATCAGCCAGGCCATACTTTTAATACTTGATCTTAGTATTCAAGCTGTCAAGAGAAGGCAAACATTGCCAAATAGTATACTGAGGCCTTGGATGTTGACAGCAATGCTTACTTTTTCACTGGCAGGGGAAGAAAGGAGGAAATGAAATGAACAATCTGGGGCCATTTCAAGTCAATTGCTCTTTGATTAAAATATTTCCATAAGTGCTGGATTTCCAGTAGATCCAGTAAATCCTGCAAAGGACCAGTAGGCACGGTCATTATACGGTTAACAAAAATCACTCTTCGTCAATGGTTTGGGAACAGTAGCTCCAGATAAAGAACCTGATCTTTTTATCTTTACTAACAGTTTTAAGAAATGATTTGCTAAAAACAATCCTACTGCAGACGCACACACGTCTGAGCACACTGCCAGGGTGGTGCACCCTGGCACAGCCCTCCTGGCCATGTTCTCTCTGGAAACAGAAAATGAAGCAAAACTACCTGGAACCCACTGCCACAATAACAGACCATACTATATATTATTGCTTTTTTTAATCCAAATTGTTGTTTATGCTGACACAAGCATCAATGCTTGCTGGCTGGCTTTAAACAGATAGGCCGATGGGCCCATCAGCAATGGTGCGGCCAACTAACGTATTCCTGAGGCTGGAGACATGCCAGTGTAACACAGGCAATATTTTTCCCTATTCAGACTCTTCTTCTGCATGCATCACACCAGCTTCCCTTGGAAGCTTCTATAGGTCTCCTAAGACTTGTTTTGCAGAAAGCATCAGCTTTTGCTAAAAACACGCAGACAAGCAGCTTCACTACATACCTTGGCCTGTGCAATACAGCGTCCTTCAGAGCCGGAAGGCAGCTGCCTAAAGATCAGCTACCAAACGCAATGAGCTAAGAGCATTTGTGAAATTGGCTTTCTCCTTAGAGGACTTCAGATGGCAAAATTGCTACGGGGCCAAAGCAGACCAAGGGCCCAAGTGCAGAGATCCTCAGAGAGGAGGAGAACCCAAGAAAGGGCGATTTAATCAGCATCACTTCAAAGCTGCATGAGACGAGCGACAAGGAACGAATCATTGCACACAGACGCAAAGGTCCACTGAAAAGGAAGGTCTGACGAGGCTCGTCCCACAGCTGTATACGGTGTTCAGTTCAAGGATTTAGCAATACAAAATTTTCCTAGCCTGAGACAGCTGAGCTTGTCAAACTACAACACACATTTCTCAAGTGCCTTACCACTGTGTTTAGAATGGGAAATCCTGCAACATTTTTATAAAAAATTAATTCACTGTTGACTAAACATGAGAAAAAGCAGGGAAAAAACAGAAGGGTTTACAGGTTGCTAAGACCCAAGAGCCAGTTGTTGCATGAGAGACTTTCAAACCAACAGCCATGTTGAGGCTTAGGAGGGAAAAACATGCAGACTAATAGCTGTAACACAAAACTCTGCTAATACAGCCAAACGCTGGGCTTGGGGAAGATTTGCTGCTCCGTTACCTGCCTTCACAGGAGTCTCGAACCACGTCCCCCCATGCACCGTGACTGTGCTCCACGCTTGTAGCTAACACTCATGTTCAATTTGTTTGAAAGCCAAGGTAGGAGAGCTCTTCCCTGCCCTGCAAGCAGATAGCATTTCAGTGGCTGCAAGTCATTAAAATATACACACCCCGGCCTAATCTCTGCTCCATTGCGTGACTAGCAACGATTTTAAAGATTATTTCACTTTTTTTAAAGCAGCTTTCTGCTCCAGCAAAATCAAATTTTGCAGAGCTGCAATACTGTCTCCTTTCACGATGGAGGAACAGCAACATGGACTTCACTCTGGCAGCAGCAAGAGTCGATGCACGCCGTGCTAGAGCCTGTGCGCGTTGGCAACGCGCACAACTCCCCGCGCATGCTCAGCGGGCGGCGGCACGCATTGCGGAATGAAGAAGGGGCACCGCCATTTGCCCGCAAGCCTTCTTCGACAGGTTGCGTGCATTGCGGAAGATGCACAGCAGCAACCTTCGCTGGAGACAAGTTCTGGGGCAGGAACAGGGCCTCCCTGCCCCACCATCGGCACGTCATTGATGTAATGCTCAGTTTTGAATGCAGCCTTTAATCTGTGTTGCACAGCGAGCCTTAGGCAAATATTTACAAAATGCTCTCTGCCATAGGTTAATGCCGGCAATACAAAAATCTAGTACTTTTTTTGGTATTATTTTACTATTTGATCTGTGAAACTCATGCAGTTTTCACAGTAATCTTCAGACCGTATCCAGGAACATTGGATTTTGCTGTGTTGGATAAATATCATTATTCCTTCTAGCCGTGACAGGAAAAACTCAAACTGCCGAAAGAAGCGCTCCTCAGGAAATCACAGATCAGCTCCTAACAGAGGCAGGGGCAGATGGTGCATGCTCTTTGACTCTTGCTGGGACCGTTTGGATCTGGCAAGTGAAGATCGGAAATGCGCTCCTTAGACAGGCATACAGGCTTCGAGGGAAGAAATACTAATACCTCTTGGCTCCTGCTTCAGCCATGAGACCATCCATTAAGTGCGGAAGGGCTAATATCAAACCATCAGTTAATATCAAACCATCCCCCAGTACTGAGAGGCACCATTATATCCCACACCCAACCGCAGTCCTCCAAAACGCATTTGCGGCACGCGGCCATCAAGGAGAGTGCAAGGTGTCTGCAGCAAATATAAGCAACATTTACCATGAAATATACGGAGAGCACAACTTTATCACACTGGAAACGTCTAGAAAAATACCACCGCTCAGATTTCCTGCTGGAATATTGTGCCAGGCGCTCACACAGCAAAACTCTCTGCTACGCGGCACTGCTTGTTCTGCGTATAAACAGAGATCATCACTGCTGGCACGAAACATGACTCTGCTCAATTTTAGTTTCTTCTAATTCAACAGAGGATGCTCAGCGAGTTCAGGCTTTCATGCACTATGAGATCTCAATATTTCATTTAAAATTGTACTTACAAGTGGCTTAACTCCTAACATAGCATGGAAATTCACTGCAGTGTTCCTATGCATTTTAAGATTTTACAAAATATGTCAGAGAAATTTGCAAGATTTAACAAACCCAAGCGTAATTATTAAATTGAGTGAAGTAGGACACTCAGTTCTAAAAAACCACCAAAATATATCAACCATCGCAATATATGTAATTTATATATTACTTATACAGTGTAGCTCATTATTAAAATATTAGTAATTATCCATACTATTTGTTGTGTCTTTTCCCTTCACCAGAGTGAAACCAAAATAACTTCAATTACACAGATTAGTCTCTCATTCTCGGGCTCTAAAAATCTTTGCCATGTCATGTTGGGCTGCACAGTGCATGGGAATGCTGTTAGATGTGGGTTTAGTAGGCTTTTTTCAAAGTCACAAACACTTTAATGGCATAAAACTAAGATAATAGCTTTTTTAATCTAAAATTTTACAGTGAAATTGCTCAGAATGAGGTTCTCTTCCACATACAATTATCAGCCTCCACTGCACAGATCATTTTTGACAGCAATTGTTAATGCAACACAAAATAGTGTAAGCAACAGTGCTACCTTCTCTAGCGATCTTCTCTTCCTCCCCAGGCACATACACATTTTCTTTCTCCCTACAACGCAACAGGGAGCTGCTCAACAAGAATGCCAGTCCTACCAAGCTACAAAGCGCCAAGGAAATCTGTGCAATAACAAAATAGAAAGTCTTGAATAACCCTAACCTGCTTAGAGGTCATGCAAAGAACAGAAGGAAGAAAAACAATGAAAAAAAAAATCTGAACTAGAGAAAGAAGGTGGACAAAATCTTGCCAGCCAATTACAGCAGCAGGAAACGTTACTCGAGCCACCAGAAGGAGCTTGTTCAGCTGGCTAACACTGGTACATCACACCTGAAAGCATCTGAGATAGCATTTCTGTTTGTCGTAATAAAGATAAAGAAACCAAAATGTCACAAAGGCAATTAAATGCAACATCACCTCACTTGGAATACAAGTTCTTGAGCGAGGGAAGCTCTCCGCACAGATCAGACCAGCAGGACCAGCGGCAGGACCCACGGGAAGCGCAACTCCTTTGGCACTGGCATTTCACCATCAGCAACGGCATCAGCACGGAGCAAACGAACCACACAGTCCGAAATCTGAGCTTGTTCGTCAAGTTTCCAAATACATGGCTATCTGTTTTTCTCAAGATTTTTAAATGCAGAATGATGACCTTGGTGTGGGGCTTTGCTTAGCGCCATGATGAGTGGCTGCAGTCTCTCCCCTGCGCTATAAATGTCCTTGTATTAGCATCCCAATTAAAAAATACAACCCTACAAAAATCATAAATGTACCAAGAGATTCACAATCAAAGCAAAACTCGGGGCTTTCGCTCTTTTTTGGAGATTAGTTTAAATAAATTAAATTATGAGTTAATTCCAATGGGCTTGACATCCACAATACAACCCTATATTAAAAATATTTATAGCATGCGAACAAAGATAATTTCTGATCATCCACTGGAATAAGCTATTATATCCGCTTCTCTGGTATCACGCTTTTTAAGGGAATACTGAGAAAAACCTACAGATTTAAATGATTTAAAATCTTCATTGTATAGTCATAACTAAGTCCGCAGAGTAATACCTTTTGCTGAAAACATCCTCGCATCAGGCAGGACGCCCTCAAATCAAGCCATCGAAACTAATTTCACTGATGACGCCATTTTCTTATTTCTTCCGCTGCCATTTTAGCACCGTGGTTATTCCACATTTTCTTGAGAAGTGGCTGCGCGTTCTTCCCCCTCCAAGAGGAAACCATGCTCAAATAACGCAGTGACAAATAAAACCTGTATGTTGAATTTCTGCCCGTGTCACGTCCTTGCATGGCAGGGGCAGGGACGAAGCACACGGTTGCCACTGCAGACCACACCTCAATTTACCGTACCGAGAGCTGGCGAGGAGTCTCCCGAGATGGTGTAAGCTGAGAAACCAGCCACTGGAAATCTGTCAGCACGAAAAATTGATAAAGCTGAGGAAAGAGAAGTGTCCAGCCCTGTTACAGGAGGATAGGCTTCTCTCCGAATACCACAGAAAACACTAGCTAATAAGGGAGTAGTTAGAAAAGAAAAGAAAAAGGCATAAAAAAGGCATACTGACAAGCTCGCAGTGTCTGTCGCTGGACTAATTGTACATTAGCATCAACACAGAGGCAGATACAATAACCCACTTAACCTGGGGGCAGAAAATTCATTTCTCAGGATCACATCCAAAAGCCAAACTGCCGTCCCTATCAGTCGATGAAGTATTTCCCAGCCTGAAACGGCACATTTCTGATGGAACACCAGCAAGAAGGACAAATTATTAAACAAAACTGCGAGTCATTAACACCCAGTCTTCTCTAATCCACTTCTGCAAATTTTAGTGCAATCCTTCGGTCTCCCCCGCCCCTATAAGTGCTTTATCCTTCTGCCTGTCTGGCTGGGAGCACATAACCTTGCTGTTTGCGAGAAACAGGGGTGTTCTCAGGCTTTTTTGGAAAGCAAAAACACTATTGGTATTTGCACATCTCTCCCTTCACGATTTCAGATCCATAAAAACAGTTAAATGCCTTCAAGTTAGTCTGAAACTGTATGTAGAAAAATAGTAATGAAAAAAATTGGTTCTCTTTACCTCCTCTGGATGCAAGTAGCAAGCCTGGCAGCGCTGAGCCTGACACTCTCCCTGTTCGCGGGCTGGCTCAAGCAGAAGGATTTCGGCTGCCGTGCCCCCATCCCACAGCAGAAAGCCCGTGTACTGCCTTCCTGAACGTTCCTCGGGAGCACTAGTTATCTTTCTGCTTCAGTAAAAAAAAAAAAAAAAAAAAAGGCAAGCAAAAATCTTCCAGCCTCCATCTGTATTTCAGACACAAAGTGATGCATGCAGCAAACGCTCACTGCCTTGAAGGGACAACGCCTGGTTCAGAAACATCAAAATCCTGTCAGCACTGTAAATGCGATAACCAAGTTAAACCGGGATGCAAATCCTAAGCCCCAGCATAGGTCGCTTTCCTTAGTGCTGCACCTCCACAATGAGGTTTCCCGTAACCTTTCTATGGCAATTTGAAGTCTCCCAGAAAAACCTACATAGAGAAAGAAAACCTTTCCAAAGTTTTTTTTTTCCAGTTTATTTCGCTGATAGTGGCTGGCTAACGCTACAAAGAAAGAGCCAAGATTACGTGCATTGTAGTGTGAAGAGTATAAGCTTTTTTTTTTTTTAAATATGCACTGGAATTTCCAGAAAATGAGCAAATTTAAAGTCAGCCCTCTTAAACAACATGAGATGATGTGGCAAAATCATCCACCTGAGTTAGAAAAATAAGCCCAAATCAGCTAGCCCATTCTTCCTAAATATTTGTAAATAAATCATAGCTAATTTGTTCACCTAATAGGTATTTTTAACATGGCAGTGTGTCCCTTGGAATAAACAGAAATATTTTACTGACAGTGAAAGCAAGCAATTTGGAGGAGTTCATATGTGTCATGATATCTTTAAATCCTCAATTTAAACATGCCATGGTCTTTAGAAATGGTGTTTCCTTATGACATTACTGATACATTTCACAAAGTTAATTATTTAAATTACCTATGAATTATTAATTACAGATCATTAAATAAAAAACAGAAGTCTAGAATGTGCCTGTTACAATTATACAATTTATATTTAAAAACGTTAGACAGTATAAAGCTTGGAGAGAAAAGCATGTATTTAAAATTCTCTGCTGCAACAAATGATATGTTATAATAAACACTTTATCCTTTTTCAGCTTATTTCTCCTATTGTGTAATAAACCTAAGGTTTAAACTTTCCAGACTTGGGGCATGAGATCGGTGTGCTGAGGATACACCGGAGACAAAAGGTTTCCATTTTTTTCTCCTCCGGCTGTACTCCACCCTTGCTAAGGAACTCTCTAGCAGTGCATGCCTTTATTTGCGCGTTGCATTAACAAGGCACGCAAGCTCTCGGACTTTAATGTAAATGAAATGCCAACTCCAGATGCTGCCAACAGATATCACGGAAAACCCTGCTATAAGAGACCTACAGCTAATTATTAATTACCGTGGCTCAGTCATTTTTCCATACGTTAATTTATGGAGCTTAGTTGAACTCTGTCTCCCACCCACTTCAGACAAAGGAAAATAATTTGCCACACTGTACCAACTGCAAGGATAATTGAGCCGTCTCCCATACGGGGTCAGTGGAGATGGCTTCCTCCATCTTTTTACACATGAAAACCACACATTTCATTGTCTTTTACTTGATTCCTTGCTGAGCTGCTTTTGAGGCAAGACCCCCCTTAGCACAGGTAATCTTGTTTAAAAGAGGCAACTTTTTGGCCATGCTATGCCACTGTTCCCGTGTCTCCCCTTCCGAGCAGTTCAGACATGTCTCAGCTGACAATAGGAAGAGGGCAGAAGATGGCATATAGGCACCTTAATATTTGGGGAGGGAGCCCCGAAGGAGGCAAGTCATTCTCTGCTGCAAGAGCCCAGGCGCTGTCCCGGCACAGCACATTTCATTAACCTGCTTTTCTCTATTAGAGAAATAGAATTGAAAGGAAAGGAGAAAAAGCAACCCACCCTAGACTTTTGTCCCCATACCAAAGGCAGAGCTTCCAGTTTGCATGCAGCCTCCAAGTCCCGAGATCTGAGAGCATTAAACCAGCTGCCACCCACCCGGCTTGTCACGGCCACCACATTTATATAAATGTTAATTCCCTGACTGCTTCCCTTTACTATGATTTTACTGGCTTAACCCCTTTCATAACATATCCTATTGACTTGAAAGAGAGGTGGGGTCTAGGCTGCAAACTCCAGTTGACTGAGCAAATATACTTTACCACCTCATTTCAGAAACTAACAAAAAAAGCAAATCTCCAAGTGTCCTTGTTTAATTTGGGAAAGAAGAAAGATTTTCTATTTTATTTCCATCCCACATTTGAAATCCTTACTTCAAAATAAAATTAAAGAAAGTTTAGCGTGTCTTCTAAATAAATCATAAGTGCAGCCGTAGGAACAGAGGAAACAGAGTGGACCCGTATCTTTGCACCACAATGAAAACGAAGAGAAAAATCATATAATCACGTAGCATCTTTATTTTTTGTTTAAAATACTTCCGTAGACATTTCATAGCCTAGGGAAGAGAAAATAGGAATAAAGGCATTCAGAAAGTTATGCTACTGTATTTCTGCTTAAATGAAAAGCAAAGTCAGCAATGTCAAGAGGGTCTTTAAAAAGGCAACACGACTGAAACCCAAAGCAGACACTGGACTGCCCCACCCAACAGCTGCTCTAGCGAAGAATATTAGAAGGTAAAGGCACAGACCTTAAGGTTTCTTTTCTGTGAGCACAGGATGATTTCTCCAAAACTACCTACCTGTTCTCTTTATTACTCACCTACAAATTTAAACAACCTGCAGCAACAGCACAAAGAAAAACCACCATAGAAGATACCTGAAGGAAAACTCTCTCTTATCAAAGCAAGCTTTTTACCTTCATTTTATATATTTTTAAACATATACATTCCTACCTGTAGATCTCAGTACTGAGGAGTTACAAACCTGTTAATGCTGGCTGTAACTGCCACACTTCAGTTGCCTGGTATTTAGACTTACACAGCTGTATCTTTCTGTATTAACGCTCAAGTTTTCTCATCTTAAAAAAAAAAAAAAAATCAAACCTGCAAGTCCTGAAATGGCTGAGACAGTCAAGAGTCCAGCAAGACAATAAGAAAGCAGCTGCTTTCCTCGGCTGAACACCACTGCCTGTAAAGCATCTATATATTTTTTTTTTCCAGTGGTGCTTTATTCAAATTCTAGGGAAAGCATCAGTCTGAAACCAGTAACTGATGGGAGTAACAGTTTATAGGTTACAGAAGGATATTTTATTGTTAACGGACTGTACCATGTAAGAATTAGGAGGGGGTGAGGCGGCAGGCAGGCAAGAGGAGAGAGATGCTACTATTTTTTTTCCCCGAGCCACTGCAATTACTCTGATGTGAATTTTTGATGACTTCCGACATATTGCATGGTTAATAATCGTTTCAGCTGTCATGTTTGGTTAATGTGGAAAATGCATTTGCTGCATTGTGATGCAGCACTCCAGCCACAGATTGTAACACCAGTTGTGAAGCTATTCCCTTAACTGAGCTGCATGAATTTGCACATACCATGAGGCTGAAATAAATGGTAGTTTGATTTTTATACAGCAACAGAAAGCTTCTGCCATTTTAGACCTGCAGAGCTGTTGAAACAACTTGCACAGGCAGATAATTTTACTGCATATTAATTGGTGTCAACCTTCTTTAAAGGAGAGCTTTGATTCTCTATTGTTTTCCTGGGTTTGGTTATTTAGCAGTTAAAAGACTTAGATACTATTTACATTAAACATCGCTCTCTTTTGTAGCTTTGAACAGGTTACTTAATTGTAAGCATATATACCTCAATGAAACTGTCAGCACGACAGAAATGCAGCCCTGCTATTAATACAGGCTTAGCCTAACTACTTCTTCCTCCATATGATACTTACAAACATGTTTTTATATAAAACATTGTCTTACAAATGATTGCACACAAGGGGTGAAAATATGCTGCTTACAAATAAAGAGGATTTTATTTGCAAAGTACCACTTCTTCACCTACACTTTAAACATCAAACAAAAAGTATAAGGTTACATAAAACACTAACATGCGCCCTTCATTGTCGCCAATAGAAAAACAATGCTGCAAGCCATCGTGCAATTACAAGAGGGGATGTAAAACAGCAGAGATGAAGCCATGCTAAGAGCCAGTCACCCGATGATTAAAGTCAGGCCAGTATATTCCAGCAGTCAGGTGATGGTGCCATCATTACAGTGCAGAAAGCCAGAGAAAAATCGAGAAACAGACCACCCCCATCTTAAAGAAAAAAATTAGAAGCACCAAAGAAATAAGGAATGCGTTTGCTAATACGCAAACGTACAACCATGAAGAAGTGTTTCACAAAATGTGAGCGTAACACTATCAGGCAGTTACTTCCACAGGTCCCAAGTGCACATTTAACCCACGGTGCCAACACAGCTCCAGTCCGCCTGCAAACTGCTGGTGACACTCCCAAATCCAAAGTTGTTTCTTTTTAAATCCCAGAACGACAGCCCTGCTGCAATAGTACTGCATTTCAGAATTCAATAATTCTGCTTACCAAATGCACATCTTGTATTTGCAAACACACATACACAAAAAAATCCAGACTTGGGATGTCTACGTTGAATTTAATGAAGCACAGAAAGCTATCAGGAGAGCATTTTACCGTGCATTAACATTGACGTATCTGCAGAATCACCACCAATACCACCAATTCATTATTTCCACTTCTGTTTTAATTAAAACAACACTGCAGGGCTATCGGTTGGACATGAAGTACCAGTAAAAACGGTGCAGGGTATTTTATATAGAGAAAAAACTGAGTCTCTGAATTAACATTGTACTCTCTGGTTTGGGAGCAACTCCCATTAACAGGGTTACGTCTGCAGAAGGTGCTCTGTGACTCAGGCTTACCTACCCCAAAGGCATCACTGGGCACCTTGCACAATTCAGAGCTTCACAAGTGGCAGAGTGGTCTCTTAAATACAGTGTATTTTGGCTCTGAAATTAGTGAATTTGACCCTAAGGGTGATTTTCCTCAAACCACTGCAAGGAGCAAACCCTCCCTGCTTGTGACCAAACGATCACTGTACTGAATACCCAAATCCTTGTACCAGGAGTCTCATGAGTGGAGAAGACAGGTCCAAACCCACCGACGTTCTTAAAGGAAAACTGCAGTTAGTTGCATTGCAGGGAAGACCATTGATCGTGACCAGCCACATCCAAGAGTGCAAGCAGAGTCCCTTTCGGGAGAGGAAGAGTATACATTTGCAGGAATAATTTAACTCTGGCATTCCTCCTGCATTTCTAAGCATCCATGCCTAGCGGTGTCCCTGCAGCTGTGCTCGTCTCCATAACTTGCCACTCACCTCTCACACACACTGCTCCGTTTTTGGATGGCTTCTCCCCCTACTTACCTCTAGTTTGCATAACCCACTAGTGGTGCAGAGCCAGGAGCACAGAGGATACATAGAGCTTTTGCTTTCTAGCCAAACCTTAAAACAGGTAAAGGTACCTGGAGAGACAGTTGGCTCTTCAGGACAGGCTGTAGCCTCATCAGGGATTTCAGTGATCCCTCTGGAGCTGCTAGCCGCAACTTTAAAGATGCTGCTTTTATCAACAGACATTCTCTGTTATTTTCTGGCCATGTAATGTTACTGCAGAAGCTACTCCCAACTGCAGAACTACGCATTACAGATCAGCACAGTTTATATACTTTTTTTTTTGTTTTACGTGTTGCATTGCCAGCTCACAATGTTGCAGGGAAAGCTTTCCCAGTGTGGCTCAGCACAGCACTGTCTCCCCTTACCTACGGATTTCTTAAAGCAATAGCTTTGAGGGATATGAACAGAAACTACTCACCCCAAATGGCTGTTAGCGTAAACAACTCTGAGTGGTAACCCAGCTAAGATGTCGGAACTGCTATCTGTTTCACTGGCAAGCAATTTAGTGGAGTGTTCAGTCAGCTCACACATCAATCACTTCTGCACTCAAATGTGACTGTGGGAGGAGAAGGGAGAAAACTACTGTTCAGGGCTGCTGGGCTACAACTAAGGAAAACTGTAGAAGTTTTCCTTCCGAGAAGAAAGCATCATATCCCTAAAAGAATGATGATGCAAAGATTATGCAGAAGCCGTTGGAATATGAATATCCTTCTCTGTGTCAGGATCGCTCCCTCTCTCCATCTCTGGGTGTCCACAATGACCTCCTTCCCTCCTAGGTACAGCTGCATCTCTGGAGTGAAGGAGAGTCCTTCACCATAACTATAAAAATCAAAGATGCTATCACCCACTTTAAATTCAAGAAAAACCCGTAAAACATGCTAGTCTACAATCACTATAATCTCTTCCCCCTTTCTTTCACAGTCTTGCACTGGGCAGGGCTAAGGGGAAGAATATGAACAGCATCCCTGGATCTGCTCCTGTATTAGCTCCTTTTTGAAGTCCTACAGCTGCGATGCCTGCTGTCATTGGCAAGCATTAGCCAGCAAAAGTAAGAGACATCACTGTCAGCGAGTTAAAACAGCGATAGGTAGCTCCTTCCCAAAAATCTTTTCTTCTCTGCTTGATCCAGCGCTGTAGCAGCAGCAAATACTGCACTGTCATACTGGGTCTGGAGAGCGCCTTAAAGCATTAGCTCCCTTCCTCTCTGCGAGGCTGGCAGGGTGATTATCCAGCATTAATGACATGCTAGGTCTCTTCAGAAGGAGGGCTGTCATGCCCAGCACGCTGCCTCTGTTTTCAACTCTGCACACTCATCCTCTCCCTTCAGAGGGATGCAGAAAGGGCCGCCAGAGGGTTCAAGAGTCCAATTCAAGCAGGTTGCAGTGAAGAGGATAGGAAGAAAATCCAGGCTAATGCTTTCACATCAATATAGTTATATTCACATGCAAACAGTGCAGAGCAAAAAGCCAGATGGGTTAAATGTATTATTATGCTACTGGCCTATCTGGCAGGAATTTGGGCTTTGTGGCAAAGGGCTAACTTTCATGGACTAAGAGAACATGAGTTATCCAGAGTCAAAAGAAAAACTAGAACTGGGAAGGGATCAGCTCCAGTAACATCTAGTACCATCATCACAGAAAACAGGGGAAAAACCACCAACTCACTCAGACTGGGAGTCGCTGGCTTATTACAGAGCTCAAAGGAGTTTCAACACAGCTTTCTGGGGCTAAATTTGCACCAAACAAGAGGCAGGATGTAAACCCACAGAGTGGGAAACACCCCTCATAGCCCTGATTGAGGAGCACTGCTTTTTGTGACCGGGCGGATGGGGGGAGAGAGAAACACAAATCCTTTAAAATTAGAAGAGCAACGGTCCCAAGCAGGGGAGAGGCAGGAGGAAGCCCAGCCCAGCAGAGAGGATTAGCACCAACACTGGCAGTGCTGTTCCTGCCATCCACACCCACACCCCAATTAACGGTATCATTTGTCAGGATGAATGGGGAACTTGCACTCAATTCGGCAATTTGACAGGGTGTCACTGAACTACCTCACGTCCATATTTATCCAAGAGGCAAGAGCAGGAACCTGTTTTAATTAGAGCTTTTTAACAAAGAAACAAGGGTATTACCCATGCTCTCACCATCAAGCCATAATTGAGATGTAATCGTTTAAACAAAGCGCAACAAGTGTCCATTTACCCAAAGCCATTGTTAAATATCTACTAGGAGATTATTTTCAAAATTATGATGTGCCATGAATACGCAAACCACTTTCCATCTTTAGCATTAAAAAGAATAATCACCTTTTAAAATTAAAAAAAAAAAACACAACCAAAAAAAAATAACTGGAAGCCAAACAGCTATTTTGCAGCAGAATTTGAGGAGTGCTTTAAACATGCCAATGCTAATTTAAAAGGAGGGGGGGGGAAAGAAGTGATGGCTCTGCTTTTGGGCCATTAAACTCTGCCTGGAAAGCCCTCTTTTGTACAGCATTAGTGTGCTCTGTAACTCTGTAATTATGCAGAGAACGTGTTAATTTTTAATTCAGAATGCTAACCCCTTTTTTATATACAAGCCCAGAATGTCAATCCCTCTCACAGATGACTGCAAGCACCGACATGACCAAATACAACTCTCGGTGGTAAAAGCATGCTCTCCCTGGGAGGTTAGGCACCGTGCGTTGAAAAGCAACTCAACTCTGTAGTAAAATAGCTCTTTTATAAAACTGTCGCCTCAGCATCATGGCAGGCAAAATGCTCTCAACCCCACAGCCTATTAAGCCAGAACCGTCTGGTTACTGATATTCACACCTTCATTTCAGCATTGTTCTGTCTAGCTACTGAATTTCTTAATACAATTTCACAAGAAGCTGAATTCCCACGTCCCTCACATTCCCAAACACAGGGAAGCACAGGACGAGGAAGTTAACCTAATGCTGCCTAGAGGCCCACACCAAGCTAATGACTGTCAAACACTAAGCCCATCTTTCATCTCTTCTGACTCCTACTGATGCCTGCAATCCACGCAGGGACCCGACTTAAGAGCACGCTTTGACACAGTTCAGCAATGAATTATTAACTCCGCCGGAAGCCGCAAAGCATCAGCTAGTAGCAGTCATGATCCTTCTACGATGATCAACCAGAATGCAATTATCAATGCTCCTGCTTCTCACAAAATGTCTCCGAAGTCTCCATCACACAAAGCCCAAAAGGCACCATGCAGGCACGCACACTCACACATAGGAAAGCAAAAACAATTCTGTGCTTTTACCTTTGTTTCTTCACCATTATATTATCAATTGCGAATGGTCTGAGAAAAGCAAGCTCTGCCTTCCCCCCTGCATTACAGCCATTATACGTGGACTTGCATCACTGGAAGAAGACATATGCAGAATCAAGCCCATATTCTTCATTTCCACAGCAATTCAATCCATGCAGCCACAGAAACCTGCCAGCAGTTTCAGAACCATCCTTTCCCAGGTTACATCATATAGCAAAAGCTGTTTCCAGCCCAGGGCCCGAATGGGCACATACACATAAGCAGCTGTGGCTCCCAGCCTGCTCACCAACAGCGGACAGCTGAAGATAGATGCATTCAGCTCTTACTGGACAAGTGCTGCCCAAAAGGGTGTCCCTGGCCGCCCTCTGAAAGGCAGGCAGGTGGGGGCCACCCTGCAAGTTGGATATAACTTGTGGGCCTCTAGCAGCACCCCAACATATAGGAAGAACAACTTGCTCAGCTCGCTGCCAGAGGAATCCAGACAGCTCCCAATGTTAAAGCAAAAGGTGCCAAGAGGCAACAAACACTAGTGATGGAGCTAAGAAGACCTGCTGAATCCTGAGATGCACATGGACGTTTGCTTGGGATGGGATACCATGCAGTTCCACAATTAACAGTGAAGAGGCAGGGTGAAGACAGCATTTTAGGTTTTCCTTAGCAAAGAAGCTAAATTTGTGCTTTTCCTTTAATTACAGCTGCCAGCTCTGAAGAAAGTGGCACTAGAACTACTGGCCCGCATGGGAAATGAACACCCACAAGCACGACGGTTAAAATCAACCACAGCAGTGCACGCCTGCCTGGTCAGGCCATCCTTGTATTTTTCATAGTGAAAGTACAACTGAAATCAGTATTGGCATCTTGGTGGGCTTAATTAGAAGTCAGGCGTAGTCTATTCAGGTCTTTATGCTGTGCTCATTACATTAATATCCAAGTGCCTTCCAGTCCTGCATTAAGTGACATGACTAACATCTGTCACATGTTGTTTGTTCTCTTCTCCCTTTCCTGGGGGAGTGGAAACACAGCGTTCAAGGGGATCACAGAACAGCCAACAACTGGGAAGGCAGATTCCTCCAGCCCTGGCTCAGCCTCCTCACACAGAGCCTGCTTGGTTAAGGGTTTAATATTATCATCATCACCATAATGATTAAGCAGCTGTAAATATTAAAAGATGGGCTAGCACCAAGTCTCCTCCCAGTAACATTTCTAAGCAGGATCGACAGAATTGGAAGACAAACAAAAATCTGTCCTTTGCGGACCAAATCAAGTCATTTGGAGGGTTTTACCACTTCATTTCTCTGCCTGACTCTCCTTGTCTTGTCATCTTACATTAACCATACTGAGGATACAAGTTCCAGCAAAGGAAATAAAAGTGTCCATCTCTTGAGTTTGACTAAAGAGGAAGATGAAGGGATGAACAGCTTATCCTGTCCTTAAATCCTTTCCACAGCACACCACATCTTAAAGCTACAGAGGCTTCACCTGGCATATCAAAACTAGAAGACTGAAGTTAGTGATTTTCTTTCTTTTGTGCTCACATGCCTTTCACCTTTCCCAATGATCCTCCATCTGTACATCTCTATCCTTTTTATGTTGAAAAGTACTTACATCACCTTGCTGAGTTATCACCCAGTAATTCTTTGCAAAGACAGTGGCGAGTATTGAGACAGCTAGAGAGTGGGAAGAGCTAGAAGGAAAAGAACAGGGAGGGATCAAATCTTAGAGCTCAATCAAAATGATGAAGGACTGACAATGCTACGTGTCTTAAGGCCAGCTAGCTGTGATTAGGCAGACACTTCTAGTAGAAAGAAGTGTCTGGAGAAAGGTCAAACTCAAGAACATAAACTTGGCAGAGAGATTTGGAAACAATGGGCTGCAGGGGAGGAGACCCTCACCACCACCTTCTCCCCATTTGCCCACCCAAGCCCTCCAAAACTGAAGGTAACAAACCCACTGAAAACTGAGTCACAAAGCGTCAGATTAGAAGAGAAGCAAGGACTCATTCAAGGCGAGTGAGGGGAATACACACAGCTTTCATTTAATGCAATGTGCATAGCCATACAGAATGGGGATTAGTCTTTCACAAGAAAAGAACAACCTTTTCAAGTGTATAGATAAAAAGGAAGGGACAGAGGCTGACTCAGAAAACTATTAAAAAGACAAAGTGACTTTCAAATAGAGGTCACTAGTTCAAACATGAACTAGATCAGTAGTGGCCAAGACTAAAGCATCTAAAGACTGATTAGCGGTTTAAACAAAAACGTGTTATTAATCTTGCTTCAGCTCCTGCTACACAAGTGCCCGTATTGCAAGTTCACTGCAGAAAGTAACGCAGAACTTACGTTCTGTCCCAGGCCCACAGGAACAGTCGGGGCTTCCGGGGGTACCCGCAGAGCAAGCGCCTGTCCCCACAGTCACTGCAGAAGCGTGAAGGCTGCACTGCTCCATTTGCTCAAAATGGATAAGTTATTTCTTTCAGTTGTGACTCTCTACCTTAGTGTGCTTATTGTTTGCTGCTGGATACATACAATCAGCTACTGCACTTAAAGATATCCACTTAACGTCTATAAACAAGCATAAAAATCACATTGCAGGTTTCAAGGGAATTATTTTGTCAGTGAATCTTCCAGTAAAATTACTTTGATTCATTAACTTCATATAACTTACATGTTCATGAAAAACAGACCCACCAAGTATCATTTAGCCTTTTCCCCAACACTGATCAGAAGAGGCTCCAATTGTCACTAGAGATCTTGCAGCATTGCAGGCTCAGGCATGCACGTTACCAGATGCCTTACTGCAGAAGATCATTCCAGAAGATGGAAGGGCAGACAGGATTCCAAAACATACATTTCACTAATGAAAAGTAGTAAACACAGCATCTAGCACTCAGGAGGTACATCCAGTAATGCAGCTGCTTTTAACTTTAGTCATCGAGCAAAACTTAGGTGTCTCCCATCCGTCTTCACAGGGAATTGTAGCTCTACTGCTGCACCACGCTGTATAATATATGGACACCCAATGAAGCAATTTCCTTCTCACTATTACGGGGCACAATGAGACAGAAGTATTTCCTTGGAGTTTGGATCAAACCACTCTCCGTATACTATTCGTTAAGCAAACACTTCCTTGTGGACCAGCAGTTTCAGTAGCATGGAGATAATAAAACACATCAATGCATATTTTGCATAGTTGGTAATCAATTATGATGTAACATATTATTCACGTACTATTACTGAACCAGGGTCTTGCAAGTAACATTAATTCCTGTGTATATTTATTGGAAGTAAGGGCATGCTGGAGGCAAAGATAAAGAATACTTGATTTCCTTTCTAAAGAAAAAACTTTGTTAATATTTGCTCCAAACAAGATCTTTCAGCTGCTGAAGTTTAATACTACCCAAAATGCATTTTCCCTAGGGTCCTCCATTATCAGCAAGGGCCCTTCTTGCAAGTCCACATGTTCTTTCAACAGACTCACTTTGCTATCTAATTTGAGAGCCTTAGGTGTTAAGCGTTTGAGGAATGCAATCAAATCCTGCCCCTTCCAGGCCTACTGGGACACCTATTAATTCACCCTCCTGTAGAGAGGGAGTTTATCATCTCTTGCAATTGATAGTATCTAAAAAAGTGGAACAGGGCAACTTAAATTGGCATTGCAATTATTTAAAGTCTATAAATAGTTGTTGCCACAGTGTAAATTAAATTGCTATACGGTAACGTCCTTCCTTCTCTACCTTTTAAAGCTAAACTCTGATTAAGTCAGGTAAGCAGGGACCATGCCATGCAGGAGTCCATGGAAAGTGAATACGAGTGCTTAGAAATTGTGTTGTACTCCACACAAAGATGAGCTGAAAATCCAAAGTAGCTCGTTAGGTTCTCTCTTTCTCAGTTAGTACGAAAGAGAAGAGACTCATTTCCAAATTGCTTCATCATCTGTCACTCAAACTCAAAATATTTAGAAGTCACCATAAAATTCCACAGACCAACCACAGTAATGGAATGGATATGAACTCCATAGGGGAAAAAAAAAAAATCTGAAAGTTTTTCTCCAGCATCTTTGTATGTTTTGGAAAGACAGCTGAACAACAACGATGGCTGCCTTTGCACAGAATGATCAGATTTGGCAGACTACTGAAACAGGGAATTGGAGAAGGTCAGATGGGTGTGGAAAGAAACACTAAGCCCAAAATAATCCATGGCAGAAAAAAAGTCGATTTTAAATACAAATACTAGCACAAGCTTCATTTGGGTAATCGTACCACTCACACTGGTATTTGCTTCAGAGATGGAGCAACTGCTACTACTTCCCAGTGAGAGAAAACCATCTCTTTTTTTGGCAAAAGTATCATACTGATTTCTTTTAAAAAGATAGACTCTAACAGGCAATGACCCTACCTTACAAAGTCTTATTATTTAATGGAAAGCTGAAATGACGGGAAAGGGACTGCAGCAAGTCTTGGCTACAAGTCTGAGTGAGAAAGATTAAATAACACTCAGGACAGTAGCCAGAGGGCAAACTCTTGGCTCCTCACCTTTTGTCAAGTGTTTCCCCTCACATTTGGTAGAGCAGAAAGCTGTTTCAGTCTCCCTTAATTTCCAGTACTTGTTTTTAGCTGTAATGAAGTATTTAGGCTTTGTGTAGTTATTGTTCTTCATGGCAGGTTGTAACAAACAGCAATACTACCTGATAGAACCAGATGGCCAAAATAATGTCATTTTCCACCAAAAGCGTGTTCATGTCACCACTCAAAACCAGAGACATGCATAAAGCAAAGCAAGCTTAATCTTTTTTGTTTTGTGAAAGTTTGTGTTTCTCTAAAAGGGAGACAGAAGAGGACAGAGAAGTGGCAGACAGAAAACTTCAGATGTACCTAAAGGAGCACCTGTTCCAGAGAGCAATTAGAAAGGAAGGGCTTGGGGTAACTGGTGGCTGACTGCAGTGACGAATGAATTCATAGCAATTCAAGTTTCCACCCTGTCTACCTTACCAATACAAAAAAAGCCACCACCGCAATCAGGACAGCTGCTTTGCACAAATAGTGTTCCTGTACAAGAGCCTTCCACCCTTCCTCTTCAAAACCTGATGCAGCCTTTTCTACAAGCTAGAAAGCTGTCCAGTTAGTAGCATGGCCCTGAGACTTGAGCAGAGGGGACCAAGTGGAACACGTACCATTACACAATACAGGGAAGCACCCCTGGGAACTGAGCACAGATTGTTGATGGTGCTGCTGGGAAGAGAGAGGAAGCCCTATCTCACATCTGAGAAGAATTACAAGATGACAACAGGCATGTTTTTATGGGCAGTGCTACTAACACGCAACACACTTGTGAAGCAATACAAACAAAACTTTCCTCTAGAAAAAACAATGACTAGTTTTAAACTAATGAATTAAAGAGTCAGTAATACTATTCTGCATCCCTGAATGTCCATCAGCAGCTCAGCAAGCACTGGGCGTCTCAAAGATAAAAGGTGGAAAATTTTAAGAGGCACAAACCTCAAAACATCAGGATTCCTGCCTGCCTCCGTCTTCTTTTCAGCATCTCCTGCTTCAGAGGTTCATTTCAGTATGTAAAGGTTAACAAATACAAAAAACCAAGGAAGCTCAAGACTTGCCTATTTATCTTTTTTTTTTTAAATCCAAACCACATTAGTACTTTTGGATCACCAAATTATATTATGAAATGCAGGATTTCAACATTCTGGCACCAAGCCAACATTTTAATGGACATTCAAACGCTAAGGAAATGGTTGTGCATTAAGCCTACCAATAAGTCAACAATCAATACTTCAGTATTACAGTAAAAATACAATGCACCCTTTATAACTGCCTCTGGCCTCATCCTTCTTCGTCAAGCTCAGCTCTAAATAAAAAAAAATAAAGAAGAGAGTCTTGAAGCAAGAAATGAAGTACATATTATTGCACAGCCACCAAGCATTTTTCTTAAAGTCTAGACCTAATTGGTCCTCTGGACTGCACAGATTTTTTTCAACTGTGTACTGACAGGGTAGAAAAGTCGGGAATAGAAAGGACAGAAGTTCAGACACAAAATTAATCAAGCAGGTCAATAGGTAAGAGCAGCAAAATAAAGAAGCCTCAAACAGTTAAGCCCCAAGCAACTGCAGATTAGGAGCCTGGTTCCAACTTTATCTCCAAAAAGCATCTCAGTCAAAAGAAAACAAAAAAGAATCGCATCAAAGTATACTAACATTTGGGTTTTAATCCAATTCATAGATTTTAATTGCCTGCACAGCATCAGTCCTGTATGTCCCCTCTCAATGTATTCTATCCATTTGATCAAATGAAGCCAAAGGCAAGCTCTGCAGAGTACGAGAGTCGGACACCCTCTGGAAAGTGCAAGCATCAGGCAGTATTGGTCTGCAATAGAACAAATGCTTTAAATTTAGTTAACTCTGGCTTCCCATTTTAAGCCATGGCCATAATGCTGAGCCACTGCTATATTTCTGAACAGCAGAAAAAACCCCACAGTTTATGGACGCTTGGAGCAGCTGTGTATGTCCGCAGAAAGGTTCAGCGTAAGCCTGTTTTTCAGGAAGAAATGGTGGCAGCCATTGATCCAATCCTGTGAAATGCGAGTGTAAAAACAGGAGGAAAAAACCAATCAAATTGATCATTTTTATCTCCACAGCCTAGTTAAGCTCAGTACTGAAATGGAACTTCATCATGGAACAGTTAAGCCAGCGTAATAGCTTGGGTAAACAAGCCAACCGAATTCTCCCATTTTCTTCTCAGAGTCTGCAAATACACAGAGGGAAACAGAGAATGATTGTTTCAGAAATCCCTCCACAGATCCCTTACGTTTATTTGCTAAAACTATCTTGCATCCCTGGGGATTCAGTTATAAACAAGCACACGGCAAGGCTGAAAATTTGGAAAGACTTTTTGCTTCTGTTTTGAAGTCGGGGCATCTGCACCTTGAGCTCTGCAAGAGGACCCAACGCTGCAAGCCTAGCAGCCAAGGAACAGGAATACACAAGTCCTCATAGATCGCAGAGCAGTTCCCGGGTGCACGATCCAAGCTCAGCAGCTGGGTATGTGTCCAGCCACAGGCTAGGCCAGACCTCTGAACATTAGGTTTTGCGGCTTCATCTCACTTTCTCTACAATCAGGCACATCCTAAATAATCCATCTCAAGCGAGAGTTGCCACACTACAAAATACTGCTGCATAAAATGATTACATTGGGTAGCAGGCAGTAGCTGTATTGACTCAACTTTTAGCCTATGACTCTAACCAAATACCAGCTTAAAGAGATGCACGGCCACACTTCCAGCTCAGGGCAGCAACTAATAGCAGTCTTAGCATAATTTCAGCTCAGAGGAGCTGAAGATCTCCAGCCCAGACTGGTGATAGTCACTGCAGGTGTCTTTACAATGAAAGGGTGGTTGCAGCAGAGCTGCTAGCGGACGGGTGTTCGCAGCACAGCTTCAGTTTCTTGTTTCAGGTGGGGAGAGGAGCTCTGCTGACAGTCACTGTGCCACAGGGGCAGCCAAGGGCTGTGCTGCTCAGCACTGCCAAGCCAGAAAACTACCGATGGGGACAAACCACCTTGTTTTTTTACAAGGTCTGGTATCTGAGGGAGGGAAGGTGGAGGGCAGTTAAAGGCTGTTGAATACTGATCAGGGCTGTGAACAATAAAGAGGTCTGAGGAAATAGTAAAAAGGAAAACATCCGTATAAGCTTCCACTACAGAATCTCACAATCTTGTGAGAGCCAGTGGTAAATGCAACTTTTATTTTTCAGGTGAAAAAACTGATGCATGGGAAGGCATTTCTTGAACTCAAAGTCAAGCATGAAAAAAATTGGACAAAAATTGGATCAAAATCCAGCTTTCCCCGATTTCCTGCACTGAAAAACAGCTGCCGCAGAAGGCTGTTTTCTAAGTAAATATACCCATCATGGGGTGCCAGTCAGGCAAGGATCCAAAAATTCAAGGGTCAGGCGCTATTCAATATTTGAATCAGTGCAATAAAACACTGCATAAATATTTAAACTGGCACTCCTGCTCCAAAATACTCTTGGAACGTATTTCAGCTGCTTGCTTTCAAAGTTTGTAACAGACATTCCCTTCTTCCTTCTGTCCTGTGGAACCTCTGAACCTCTGGAAAAACCCCATTCCCTGCTCATCCACAGCAGATCTGACAGCAGTTTGCTGGTTTGTTTCAAATGTGCTGCTTTCAGTCAGCAAGTACAAATGGATAAATCTGAAGTGCTGAAATCCTATATCCTTGGCTCTTTATGAGGGCTTGTTCTAAATTCCCCCCAATAAAAGCAAATAAAAACAACAAAACTCCAGAACACTCTCCATTTTTATATCTCATTTATAACCTCTGGCTTCAAAAGCTAAAAGCTTGGGCTCCATTTTAGCTGTTCTCTCAATGTGTGCTACAAAATAATTTAAGACGCAATTTGTCATTAGACACTTCCAAACTATGGAGGATACATTTGCTTAGATCTGAATATAAATCTCATTAAGTCAAAGCACAGTGACAAATGCATTTTGATATTCCATGTGCAATTGAATCTCTTAATTGTTTTAGCTTAACATAGAAAAAAATATCATGCCAGTCATTAATATAAGTTATGATTATGAGATTGTAGGGCAACATTTTCCTTTTATTAGTCATTACCTGAGCTGCCCTGCCCAGCCCCTACTTTTAAACTATGCAACATTCAATGAGATAGAAGTTGCTGTAAATGGAGGTAGAAGCTGTGCAGATGTGCACTGCCAATACCCCATCTGGCTGCACACTCTAACAATTCAATCCACTGAACTTGCAGCTCTGCTGGATATTCCAGTCCTGAGATCTCCACAGTTACACTCAATACCAACTAGCAAAACCTGCTCCTACTTCAGCCTTCATTTCCCTGTGCTTCGCTATTCTAGGCCTGCCAGTGTAATTGTGCTCCAAACGAGCTGAAGTTTCTCTTGAAAAGAAAGTTAAAAGCTGTTAAAAGATACTTCAATAACACTTACATTCTAAGAATCACTAAGTTTTTTTGTAATAAACACATCTAACTACAGACCACAGAAATTTGACATAGCATCTGACATCTGCAGAGTTTTTCTTCTCCTACTGGTAGCAATAGCTTGTTCAGCAGATGCTCCTAGCAGCACCTATGCAAATCCTTCAAGAGATTAATAGTAAAAACAAACAAAAACCCAAACCAAAAAGCAAGGAACAAAAGACAGTTCTTCCTTAATAGTTTTAGTTTTGCTGGGCTATCAGAAGTAACAAGCAACTAAATCTTTGGTATTAATTCAAAAGGAAGCTCTGATGATCCCACAGGTAAGATTACTCTGTCAGAATGTAGCATGGTGTATCAAAAAGCACTGCGTTCACACAAACACTTTGAAGGGCAGCGCTGCACTTGAATCATTTACACTCATGATGGCCCTGGAAAAGAAGAGTCAGAAGGAATCAGCTGCGAGACTGTCAGTCTGAGTAAGTAGACAGTAGACGATGAAGCTGTGCCCATCGATGAAAGCTAAATTTATTAATACACTGCACTGCTTTCACAAATAGTACTAGAAAGGCCAGTCCTTCAGCCTTTCAAATCTGGTACTTTTCGGTGCCATCAGCCTTACTCTGAGCAGCATTACTGTGTGATGCGGAGACCTCTCCATCAGAGGAGGAGGTTGTCTCTCCTGGTGCTGATCTGGTGTCACTCCCGATTTGTTCTGGAAGGTGTAAGTGCTTTTTTTTTTTTTTAAAAAAGATAATTAGTCGATACTACACAGCAAGCCCAAAGATCTGGTGCTATAACTGTAGCAAAGGGTTGTTTCAAGATGGGAAAAAACAAATGGAGTAAAATAGATCAATAAGCTCAGGAGTTATGTTTAAACTCTGAGGTCCTACCTACCCTGCCCAAGAACAAAAGCCTCCATGAATTCACACATTTGACAGAACTCCTCAGCTTCTCAAGGAAGCGCATTAACTACACATTCAGCTTACAAAAATAAATTGCAACACTTGCTGAAAAATAAATTGTGAAAGAAACAAAAAGCCCTTTTCTTCAGTCACACGTGACAGCGATTCAATTTCACTGTCTACTGCATGCATTTTATATAAGGCAGAGAGGGACAGGATACTGGACATGGTAGTTTTCAATTTATAGCTCTGGAACTTCAGTTAGAAAAAGGATGAAATCAAGCAAGCCATTGCCTTTGACACTAGAAAAAGAGCCTCACTGATGTGAAGGCATGGCCTGCCTGGCTATCAACACTCTTCAGTGGGATGTACAACCAGATTGTAACTGTTGCACCAGATGCAGTGCAAAAGTGAGCCTTTGCCTGTTTAACTTGCTTAAATTAATTAATCAGCATAGAAAATAGTGCCAGTGAAAACCATTTCCGTTATAAGTGGTGGCCATCCTTCTCCTGCTTCAGCATCTGACTCTTTTCTAGATTTCTAAGTTTCCATGGTAAGGTTCACGTAAAGTATCAGAGAACAATTCTGTTTCAAGAAACCAGTTAAAACACTTGCTCCTACAAACTGAGGTACATGCGGCATGGACCAGGCAAAGAATATCTTCTGCACAGTATATTCACTAAAGGGTATGGGCTTTAGAGAAACAGGGGAAAAGCTTCCACCATCTTCCTTGCTATGAGATGGCCATAACCATCCAGCATGCTTGCAACAAGACAAACACTGGATTTGCATATCCCAGTGCCAAGGTGTGTTCTTTCCTGTAGATGACAACAACCGGGGGTGCTAAAAGCAAAAGGATCCACCTCCAAGGTCTGCATAAAACCAATGGATTTAGAAACTCCTCTGAGGTGGCAAGATGAACCTTCTCTGGATCCACAGGGGCACTTCCCACATGCAACATGTTCTGCTGAGCCGTCTCTGCAACGACATGAGTCTTTGAATTGTGCTTCCCACCTTCCTCTCAGAATATGTGGTTTCAAGCAACATTTGTTGCCAGGATGCATTGCTAATACATAATATATTGGCTGGAAATTAGTATTTCATCTCAGAGAGAGAAAATGTTACAGGCATTTCTTAACAGGCAATGAATGCAGAAGAGTTTGAGGAAGCAATCTTGTGAGACAAACAGAGCAAACCTATAACTAGGAGAAGATAGATCTATTGAGACAAACAACTAAATCCTACCCTTTAAGACAGACTGCAGATTCAATCCCCTGATGCTCATTCTACTGCTGGAAGGAGATCTGTTCTGCTATTCTGCTGCAAAGGATGTTATTTCTCCACAAAGCTTAGCTTTGGGTATTTATCATAAGGATAACTTCTGACTGAAAAGCAAGACTTGCTTCTTTTTTCCTGGTGATGCTTTGCAAAAGGCATGCCATTTCTGGCATTCCTGGGGATGGACGGACTCACACGTAATGTTTCCTCCCCAAACCCACCACCTCTAAATGTCAGCAAGAACCATCCAGCCTTCAGAGCAAGCCCCGGATTCTTCTCACACAGAGGACTGCCCCGCTGAGTCGGTGAACCTACCATAAACAAAGGGGCAGGAGAAGGCCTAGAGGTTCCTAGCTGCCTTCTGACAGCTTTCAAATGACACAGCACAACACGCCTTAAATGCTGGAGAGATTCCTCTGAAAGAAAATGCAAAAGGCTCAGACAAAGCAAGGAAAAAGCAAGCAAATACAGTAACCCAGAGGAAAAAAGGAAAGGAGTTAACAATTCTGCTACGGTGACTAACAGGAATATAACTGAGCGACAAGTTACAGATCAACTCTTAGCCAAAGATTTTACACAACTAGTTGATGGTAGTCCCTTCCCAGCTCAGCTCCCCCCCATTCCAGCAACAAGCCAGCGGAGGTGTCCACCTCGAGTGCCTATTTCCGTAATTCACTAAATCATAAGCTTATTAAAAACAGAAACCATTGAGAAGATGCAAAGTTTTTCCTCGGGGGGGGGGAGGGGGCGGGGAGGGGTCAAGAGGACATTAGAAAAAGTAGAGAATAAGGCATCTAAGGGTACAAAACCACAGACAAACAACAAAACATTTAGCATAGCACATTAACTAATTACGTACAGCACTATCATGCACTTCATCCTACCAGCAAATATGAAGCCAAAACATTAACCTCAAGTCAAATAGCAAAACAAAGAGAAGCGATATTGATTCACTGCATCTGTTGAGTAATCAAGCTTCTTACCGTTAGAAACGAGCTGCAAATTTTCTGGATAAAGAAGGATAAAGCCATCTTTAACCTTGGAAAAATTAAATCAAGCTAGACAGGGACTAAGAAGAGAAATACAGCAGGGTTAGCTCCATTAAAAAAAAAAAAAACAAACACAGTACAGTGTCCAAATGTGTAATTCCACAGTGAGGTGGGTCTTTGCATCCAGCTTCCACCATTTAGCTTTCACTAGAACCTCAAGATGGGCATGGTGGGTCTTTTGACTACTGAATTAGTACTTATTTCAGATTCATTAAAGCCTTTAGGTTTTTGTATCTACTTAACAGACAGAGTAAAAGGATTTAAATCCTTTAAATCCTAAACAGCCATTTTCTGTTACAAGCCTTGGGGCAGGAGAGGAAAGAAATAATGAACATTTCAGAGTTACTATATGGTAACCATAGCAGGCAAAATCAATTACTGCTGAGAGGATCTGGAGATAACATGCAGGTTCCCACTCATCTATTTGAAATGTGGGGGTTTTTTTCCCTCTCCATTTCCTCCCCCACTTCTCTTCAGAAATGTCTTTTCTCATACATTAGAATCTGGCCCAAAGAATCCTACTGGCTTGCAAACACATTTAGAGATAAAGATTTGTCATGATACTATATGGTATCCCCACCTGTGCACTCCCACTTATCTGAGATTAAAATCAAATCCTTCACAGATTGCTACTTCTGCCTTTCACACTGAGTTTGGCTACACTGAACTTTATTACCAGAGAAACCAAACAATGATGTGGCTTTATCAAGAACACCGCATAAGCTGGACAGCCACCCTCAAAGGAAAAACTGCAGGAATGATTTGAGGAATTAGCAAAAGCATGTATACCCCCTAATGCGACATGAGATGGGAACACTTTTGGGATGGATAACATTAAAAAAGGGAACCAAATAAGAGCTGGTACTTTAAAAGTCCAAAATAAGTGATCTAGAAAGGGCAGATCCAGAAATCCAGTTCATACAGGTCTGAAAAACAAGGAAAGGATGTCTGTTTAAATGATGCCAAACTCAAAACCAATAGAAGGAAATAAATTTTTACACAATCTGTAATTGAATTGTGGAACTTACTACCACAGGAAGATGGCAAGGCCAAAAACATAACGGGATTAAAAACTGACTCAGTATGTATATGGATATTGACAATATCTAGAGCTGTGTTTAAGACAAAAATCGCGGAAAGAATTATTATGCCTCATGCTTCATGGTTTTAACCAATCTCTAACCACTAGAGAACAGGGTGAAGCCTCATAAAGCAAGCAGATACCCTCATGAACATCTTTGCCAGTGTTTCTCCTCTGAATTAGCCAGTGCTAGTCATAAGCACATAAAGGCAACTGAATAGATGTGTCCCAAATCTGATCTAATAAATCAACTATGACAAATTTAGTTTCAGCTAATCCCAATTCTCTGATTCAAGTCTAGGGTAGCCAATTGAACCACTCAAAAAAGTTTAATAAAGCTGCTGAAATTGAAATTAAGCACTGACGTGTTTACCACAATCTCCTCATTCACTAGCCTCTGAGCAGCAGTCACGTAACACTGGCAAGCCTTCCCTTTGCTCCCTCAAAAATACACAAGTTAGAAAACCTCTCTCCCCTTCCCCACCTCCACCCCACAATAAACATGGAAGATATCACATAATCCAGAAATTGGTGCTTGCAAAGGACAGTCCACAGAGACTTGCACTGCAGTCATAAAAGCTGGCAACATGCTATTTTATTCTCTATAAAGTTATTTTAAAACTAAGTCTCTCCAACCTTCTCAAGCCATTTTTACCAAGCAACAATTAAGCATGCCGTTCCAATTAAGTTAAAAAATTCTTAGCTGTGGCTCAAAATGCTGCATAAGCAGATCCTTTCTGGATCCATGCATCTTGCATGTTTGCTGAGATACAAATAACACAGTCTAGAAAATTTCCAGCTCGCCTCCTTAAGCTTCTTCCAGTCATTTCCATGTGCACAGAAAACCAACATTTCGCAACAACTGCTTTTTGTTTAAACAGGAGTTTAATGATTTAGCTCAAAGTAAATAACCCTCTTGCACCCAAAATATTGTCAAAGCACAGACCTGAGTGAAGAGTGGGCAGGAGGTAATAAGTGAATCCAAAGTAGGGAAGCAAAGGGAATAAATTCAACTGGAGTAAGAAAAAAAAATGAGACTGGAAGAAAGATGAGAAACAAAGGGCAGGAAAGAAAATAGAAAGGAAGCAGCAAGAACAGAAGTTCTGCCAAAAATCTAAATCAGTGAAGCAAATACATGTGTCCATGCTCAAAAGGCTGCAACTTTCTTTCAGGAGCATATCTTGGCAGGAATAAGAATTCATTTTGACTTCAAAAAGGAAAGTTAAAAAACATCCATACACAAAACCCAAACATTTCTTCTGCAAACTGCCAAATTTTCAGGCTGCCATACAGCTTAAGTACATCCACAGTTTGATGCCCAGGCATTAGTAAACAGTTTACACACTTACTAGTTAGTGACTATTTTAAACCAAAGCTTGGTAATGCCTAGGATTAAGAATTTGGATGTGGAGTCAAACTGACTAATTACTACAGTGGAGAGGAGGGCATGCACAACAATATACCTGTGGCCTTTCCCAGACTGCTAAATTACGCAAATGGTTTAGTAATAAACCCCGGTGGAATTCATCAGTGGAGTAACACTGTCAAGAGGCCTGAGTAAATTAGGGGGGCTTGAAAGGAGGGGAGGGAGTCGGGAGCTGCAGCAGCTGCTGGTTTTTCTAATGGATTTGATGAACAGCCTCGCTGGAAAGAAAGTGTCCAGGGCTTTATGCTGTTTGTGACCACAGAAGTTCAGTGGGACATCCTGGCCTGCTCATGTTACAAACTTCCCTTGTGAGAGAGTGATTTGTTTTGTATAGCTCACAGCACCATGAGGGATTAGTTGAGAAAAATGATCAAGACAATGCCTAAGTAATAAAGACACTAACAAAAAACTGCAAAAACAATAGTTCAGGAGAAAGGTAGGAAACCCACCTCTCTTTGTATAGGTCAGCTCCAAGCCGCTCTGTCCCATTTCAGCAAAGTTCACTGAAGAATAGAGTTCTTTTTTTCCTATTGCAGTTGGGAAATTTCCTTTATTTCTCCTTTTCAGAAGTAAGAATTGAAAAGCCATACTTACTTAAATAGGTAAACGTTCATTTTTCAATCCTAAACCTGTAGCTTAAATCCATTAACCGACCACAATGCTGGGGCTGACAGCTTCTGCCATCTGTGAAAAGCCCCCACAGCAAGACCTCTGCATGGCTATGAGCAGGGCTTCCCAAAGCCCAGAGACTCCGTTTCCAGTTTCCATAGAGGCAAGAAGGACATACCACGGTCCACTCAGGAAAGAATCAGATTACTTCAAAAATAAATACATTAAAAAGAAAAAAAAAAAACCACAACACTCCAAACTGTGGTCTTATGCTGTTACTACCCAAAATGCTGTTAATATTTTAGAAACCTAATTTACCTTCGTGTTAGTTTTTCACATTTTTTTTCCCCTTAAATGCAACAAAGATGAATTGGGTTCATTTTTGCATATAACCAGTTCCACTGTTAAATTCCAGCACAGCCCTGCAGATCTTTTATTTCAGAGCTATAATCAAGGTACTGGAAATCTCCAAATCCTCTCCTGTAAAGTCTACGCTTTCTTCATAATGGTTTCAAAACTGATGGAAATATCAATGTTTTACAAAACAAAATGGAGTGGTGCTTTGCAAAAGCTACATTTGAGCCTCAAATAAATAAAACCATCTCTTTAGGCCAAGTAATTGCTCTATCACATGATACGTGGAGGTGGCAAATTGCCAGGTGGCAAGAATTTGCATCTCAGCATTGTTTCTTCTCACCAATCTGTATAACCACAGAGATGAAGCTGTTCTACTAAATTTTTCCAGCACCACAAAAACACTAATTCCAGTAGTTCATTTGCACATGCTGAGCACACGCTGTCTTGGTCAGTAGTCAATACAAGACCTCAGCGAGCACTAAATTAATGGGACGGCGTGACATTAAGAGGTACCGTGTTGCCAGAAGTGCCGTCCTCCTGGTAAGATGCAACACAGATCCTGAAAGTCATTAATGATCACACAGTACTTCTTGCAATAGCAACATTGGTCCAAGCAGGGTCTTGGTGAAATTCTGACTCGGATAATCGTATCCCACCAGCCAAGGTTCGCTCTAAAGTTTCAGCTACGTGTGATGTTTTAAAGGGTCCCGCAATGCTACTGAGAGAAGCAGAGATGTCTACACCTCAGTACAGGAGAGGCTGCATTTTGGATACGTGATCTCCAAACTGCCTTTTATACCCTATTTGCCCCTTCACAGGGGTACGAGTTAACATTCAATTAGGAATTGGAACAATTTTCATCAAAGGGCAGAGCTACGCAGTGTAAGGAGGAAAAAAGGGGAAGCGGGAAAATGAAGTCAAGTGTTACGACTCAAAATCTGGCCTCTATTTTAAGATGTTTATTAAAAGTCTACAGTTGTACCTCTTTGAGATGCAAAGAACATATCTGGATTAAGCAGACAGGAAATATAAAATGTGCCAGGACATAGCAGAATTTAAATAGATCAATAAACATAGCTACTAGAACAAGAGTTCTCAATTTTTCCATCTCATGACCTTGCATTAGCATAAAGTTTTGAAATGTCCCTTTCATACTCTCTTGTTTACCCATGATGGAAGAGAAAGGCAGGTCATGTCTCTTCTCTCCCTGTTCCTAACCCCTTAGGCTTAGGAATCCATGATCAGAACCATGATGAGCTGGAAGATCACCACATAATTACTCCAGTTAGCATGCAATCAAGCAAACAAAAGAAATTTGAAATAATTCAGTATCACAGCATTTATTAAGGGACTGTAATCTGGCCAACTAACAAAATGCCATAGAGTATTCTACTTTAAATATGCTATGGTTTGGGTTTTGGGGGGGTGGGGTGGTGTTTTTAAGGCTAATAAGGCTAGGGTAATTTAAAACTGCACTATTAAATCAAGCTATTAAACCAGGAACAAAAACTAGAGAAAACTGCTGCTTAGATGTAAACTAAGCATGTGAGGGAGAAAGTGACAAGCAAAAAAATAACACCCCAAACACATTCCCAATGTTTTGGGTGTCTCTTCCCATCCCCCCCACCCCTTTTTGTACAGTGTTACTCACTCACCTACCTGATGCCAAAAGGAGCTTTTTGGGGTTTTGCTTTGGTTTTTTGGTTTGTTTTTGGGGTTTTTTTTTGTTGGTTGGCGTTTCTGGGGGGTTTTGGTTGGTTGGTTTTTTACTTAAAAACAAAACAAAACCCAAAAAAACCAAACAACAAAAACCACACGCTGGCTATGAAATAGAGAAGCCTGTGCTCTTAAACCCCAGTCACATCCCAGTCTACGCACACCTTGGCATTTCCCAGGACATTCTTTGATCAGCGCAGGCCTTGGGAGGCTCTGGGCCAACCTGTTCATTCAGAGAGGCCCTGGGAGACTCTCAGCATCAGGAAGGCGGCAGACAGGCCACTGAACCCCCGGCTGCCTCGCCAAGGCTGCGTGCTGCGGAAGCCCTTGCAAGTCTCATCACCCAGCAGAGAGCCACAGACAGGCTGCAGTTTTCCTTTGGAGGTTTATGTAAAACTGTTACACGTTACCTAAAAGAAGGGAGACTTGCAAACACGTCAGAGATGAGATGAGGAAGTTTCTCTAATTTGTATTTCTAAGGTCCACATCCCTTAACTCCATTTGCTGCATGTCAAAATATTCATTCCACATCACCGCTTTCTTCAATTGTGTTAAAACTGCCTCTGGCCACATTTAATTAACAGGATATTTATATTTTTGATTTACGTGTCTGAATGTATACATTAAGGGTCAAATCCTGAATGAAATCAGTAAGACAACCTAGGCAAAGAAGATAGCAGGGTTTGATACTAGCATGCGCTAGTAATGAGAGGGAAAAAATTACTTCCGAGAACCTTTGTAGAGAGGTATTTTTGGCGCTGTTTTTGGAGCATGAGATTTCTATAGCTTTTGAAGAATTCACAACTATGACCGTAAATAATATTTTTCATTTGGACTGCAGCAATGCAAAGAAACCAACAGCTAACGACAGACCCTAAAAAAAAAACTCAAGGTAGAAGGTTGTCCTTTTGCATTCACTGTCCTGGCTCTGCAATGGTTAAAAGGTCCCCACAGCTGTGCTGGCATCATCGATTAGGGTGAACAAGGAAACGACAGAAAAATAAAGCCACCTTAATTTCAAGCTCCATTAGAACTGAAGGACTTGGGGGGGAGAAATCAATGTTTGGCAAATGGGAAAGGACAAAATCTGCAAAAGGAAAAATGCATTTTTCAGGCTAAGCTAATGCAAACAATGGATGGTGAACAGCACTTGAGGTTGCCCCTTTAAGGTTGTGTCAGCATTTCCATTTATAAACTCTGATTTTAGTTACACTCTAGTAGATTACCACAGGCTTTGGTATTATTGTAGCAGATACCACAAAGTATATCACAAATGGTAATATAAAACAGCAGTAAGAGCTCAGTGGTTGAATAACGCACCCTTTCGGTACCTGATGTCAGAGTAAGCATTTTGAAATTATGAGTCATACGCATACATACACACAAACAGAACATGCAGTGCTGGGGCGAGCATCCTGGGACCCAGATTCTACCAACACTAAAACAGAAGTCAAAGCCACCTTTGATACGAAGCCTGTTTACGGTACTCTGAAAAACTTGAAAATATCCCAGATACTTAATTTCAGTCTGCCTCAGTTGCCACTTGGACAGATTTCAGTCTAACCTTCTGCCCTCATTTAGATAAAAGCTCTTATTTCTGCACCTGGACGTCCAGAGAGCTACTCGGTCAATACTCTGAACATCCACACCCAGAAATCAAAACCAAACCCTGGCATGCAACCTTTAATTTCAGTTCTGCCTGGATCAGAAGGCCAAGGTGAAACTGTTGTACAGATGAGATAATTCAACAAAATTTTCCTTAAGTGTAATGGAGCCAGGACTTCTCACCTCAAACTTCCTAAGCAGATAAGCAATGTGTGCAAGGAGAACTTGTGTCCGTTTCTAGCATTCATTTCACAGATCTGCACCAAGCCTTAGAAGTGAGAGCAACACCATTTCTTAAAATTACCACCATGACTTCGGGCTTAGACATTTCAAAACAAGCATACAAGGGGGTTAAATCTAGTATCAAGCCATCGTGACATGTTCAAAGTGCAAAGCACACAGTAAAGCATAACTTATACTGTAATCAGTCGAACTATCTTAGTAGGTATAAATCAGGCCTTGATCCTGCAACTAACCCTTACCAGGTACCCCAAACAAGTTTACTAGAGCAGCACGAACCCCTCGCTGACATCCACACATAAACCAAATAGCACATGTGCAAAAGCCAGGTCCTAGCTCACATGTTACAATAGTGCAGCCTTTCCATATACTTGTAATAATTCCTCTTCTGGCTGCCATTACTGGGACCTGAGAGGTCTGCTACAACAGTGCTCACAAGAAGAGGACATCAGTTTGCATCTTTGGAAGAGTGAAGAAATACCTTTTCTGAACAGAATGTCAGTATTGTGTTTATACACATATACTCCATCTTTGAGATACCAGCTTGCAAGATCAACCCTTACCTGGGATATTTAAAAGCCACAAAGAAACAAACAAAAAAACCCAACATGTATTTATGTGCTAAATATGGCATCAAGAACATCAATAATCACTTGACTACCATATTCAGCTTTGAAAATATTTTACTAAAATAGGGCTTTTTGACAATTTAAAAAAATCTTGATCTTTATAAACTCTTGACATAGGAATTGTTATGAATTGGATTTGCTGCGAGAAGTGTTTGTAGTGTTGCATGCAATTTAAGAACACAATCTTTGAAAGGAGAAAGGAAAAATACAAATTCCTATAATTTAGTGGCAAGCCTAAAATCTTTTTCATAGTCTTCCCGGCCTACTGCTCTAGTGGGAGATATTTCCTGGACTCCCAACCCTTTTATGTGCAAGCAATCTACGTTTTACAACTGATAAATAATTCAGATAATTAATTGAGCTGCAATTTGGTGCACTTCTTTTTAGTCAGCACTATGGAGTACCATTTAAAAGAGATTCTGTACAGAAAGTCCCTCTTGCTTGTTAACCCAATCTGAGGCTTCTATTAAGGCGAATTCCTAGATTCTCTTAACACTTTCTGAATGTCTCGCATCAGCGTCCTGAGACTTCATGCCCTAGGATGCTCCCCCCTTCTGATTTTTCTTGCTGTGTTTTACTCTCCCTGGAAGAAACAGGATGTTTCCTGGAATTCTCCCTCTGCAGTGCTGTCTGTTGTCATTTGAGAGATTAGATTTAGCATATCTCTCTTTGCAGCCCACATACAGGCTGCTAGAATAGAGAGCAACGTAAGAAGGAACAGAGATAAGAAGTAAATACTTTAGGTAAGAAACCTGGAGAAGCTCAAGCAAACTGTCGGGAAATCACTGGATGCAAAGGAGCGATGTGGGAGCACGTGGCAGGAAGTCTAAGGAGTATTTTCACGCTGTAAGAGCTTTGATAGAACTTAAAAGTCAGCAGAAACCTAAAATTCATACAATAAAGATTTAATCATATTTGTAACCTTCACATAACTGCAACAGTCAGCAAAGGCTAAGCACTAGGTCTATGCCTCTGGCACAAGGGCCCATATTCACCTCCAGAGGCACCACCTACTCCTGCGCTGTGGTGCGCACAGGCTGTACCAATGCAGAGTCCCTCCGCAGTTGTACAGGAAGAGCGCACAGACTTGCAGCTTCAGGTGCTTACCTGAAAAAAGGTTTCAGCCTCTTTATGAATTGATAACACTACCTGCTCAAACTGAAACCTGAAGGACATATGCCAGAATAATTAAAGTGTTAAGAATCTACAAATGACAAATAACTTTCAGAAGGGATTGAAGGCTAAACAAATTTGCTGCAAACTGTACAGGCTTGTGAGTGAAGTGTTGACATCAGGAAAAGACGGGACTGAGAAAGGGCAGCTGAGCCTACAATACTGACAATAAACTGTGAATCAAGTTCATTAAGGATTTTGGAAGAAGTTTTTGTTGGTTAAAAAAAAAAGAGTAATGGTAATGTTTGAAAGTGCAGGCTGCAGGCTTGATGCAGAACAGAACAGCGCTTCCCAATCCACAGAATTAAAGCCTACCAGTATGCGTGTGTAAATACTGAGTAACAGCAGAGGAATAGTAAAATCCTGTAAAACGATAAACCAGGTCCCTTCCTTTTATCACTCTGCACACTGCCTTCCAGGATACAGTGGGAGAAACTTATGGAGGGAAAATGCTACACAGTATAAAGGGATAGCTACATCTGGCCCAAAATAAAATACAACAAACCTGAAGAAGATTTATGAAACTAATAAGCTAGGAAGAATGAAAACAAATCCCAACATAATCATCAGAAGGTATAAAAAAAAGTAATATAGGAAGAAGCTTCTGTAGCACATCTTTATCTAAAGCATCAAATAATTTTAAGACCTACCTGGTTAACAGACCTAGCTAAAGGACAATCAGTAATGTGTGACACGAAGGTCCTCTTAGGTAACTAACAACGAAACCTTAATAAAAAACTACTCTGAAAGGACAAGATCCTCTTGTTGATGACTGCGTACCAGAACCTACAGGTAAGTGCAGAGACTTGTCCCCATTCTGAACAAGTTACTTTCAGAAAACAGACCATTGCCGACGTCAGCCAGAGAGCTTGAGATTTGACTGCAGATACCCTCAGACAGAGCAGAGGATGATGTTCTGCAAAACAACACAGAAACCCTCACACCTGTAACTGCAAACCAAACAGCGACAAAACATTTAAGATTGCCATGGTTCTCACGTGCGTGCAAGGTGACCTAAAAATGGAGCACCTTCCCACTGCAAATTGGTTTCAGCTAATTTACTATGAATGTTTTTTGCACATGGCCTGCAAAAAAAAATTAAGATTCAAAGCACACATGTGTTAGGCCTCAGACATGAGTAGTTAGATTTAAATTAAAGTGATCACTGATTAAATCACCAGTGTTAATCATGATTCAAAACAGCAAGCAGGGAACTTTGATTTAAATTATTGATTTTAATCCTGCTTTTCATTTGTACTTTTTAGCTGTTTTCCTAAAGGAAGGCCTGAATCTCATTGGCTGATTTGGCCATTTAAACACATTGATTTACAGTTAACCACTGTTTTTATGCTAAATTTGAAGCTTTTCCGTAATAGGAGGATACAATTGTATCTATATTCACAATAGAAACTCATTTAAAAAGTACAGTATTTATTCAGAATCTTAAACATTTTTTATTAAGTTTGGAAACAATGAATAAGAAATTTCTTATTTATTAGATGATATTTACACACGTGCTTACACATGTGCTTCATGTCAAGCTCCACTAGGATGGACTAGAATCCTAGGAGAAATAGACCATATAAGAATGTTCAGTCAATTAAACTGCCTTATATAAAGAAGAAAGTATCCAGCTTGTATTTCAAAATTATTTCAAAATGTTTGCATTTCAAATTGTCTGCATTTCAAATTGTCTCCTGTGAGACCAAAAGAAATCATCAACTTTGGTAGCAAAAAGACAGACTGAAAATGATGGCTACACAGAGGCATTTCAGCACCTAAACATGCAAACAGATCAATATTTAAGAAACTTTCATGAATGCCTATGCAAGGTAAGTACCCAGTTCCCACAGAAATCACCTGGGGTTGAAATCAAGGGTCTCAGATACCAAATTTGTTTAAGCATGGCTGAAAATCTCTTCATTTCAGATGGCAAGATATTTAAAAAAAAAAAATTTCCTCCCACATCCTTCAAACTTTTCTAATTAAGAAATCTCATCTGTCACTTCTTTTTTGTTTAAAAACTAAATATGCTTATGTTTATTTAAATAATTAATAGTTTATACCAAGCTTAGTTCATAATGTCAGCTGCCATGAATTCAAGCTTAAACACTTCCTTTTTTAAAGAAATAAATGCATTCTAATGAAAAATGTTCAAATATTGACATGGGTCATAAAAAAAAATATTATACTGGAGATATAAAAATATACCGAGATCATCACCAGAATATACCAGAATCACCACATCAAACGATAAGGCCTTGAGATCTGATATAATTAAGCAAGAAGAAAGCTTTCACATTTTCACATGTAGGTAAACGGTAAAATAAAATAAAATGTGCCACACGGCTCAATCCAAAGAGCCAAGAGCTCCACTGCTTCTGGGCTTAAGAATCTATAATAAGATTGCTCTTAAAGGAGAAAGGAAAAACACCAGAAATCAAAGAAGAATTAACAGCAGTAGTAAACCTAAAAAAAAAAAAAAAAAAAGAAAGAGTTCTTGAAAAAAATCTAGACAGAATGGGGGCCAAGGAAGATGAACCAAGTTTAACATCACCAATAAAAAAATACAACAACATCAGAAATTGGAACAAAGGAATAAAATGAGAAAAGACAGAAAGTGAACAATGCCAGTGGTTTAGAGCTCTCACTCTATGATCATGCAATAAATAAAGTCTCCAGAGTGCACTAATTTTTAGTGAAAAAGAGGGTAAAATCATCTGGGGAGGGTGAGAGAAGATAGCCAAATACGCTAGGAATCGCCAGAACGTGAAGAGGTGCGAAGGCACAAGAAGAAATCACCTATTTGAGAAACACGTTAGGTGCCCTGAGTATTCGGTTCTCACACACATACTCACCCTGTCGTGTTCCCAGCCCAAGAGGGCTGAAGGCAGCCCCGACACGGAGGAGTACTGCTTGCCCCGCAAGGAAACACCTCCTTGCTACGGGACCCGGGGCACACGCTGCTTCTGCTGGAAAGGCTATGGTCCTTAGAAAATACGGGATTAAGTAAATCTGACTGAAGTGAGGAGGCCACAGGCCTCCTAGCACTAGACTGAGACTAGACTAAGGGCCCGTCAACCCAAAATGGACGGCACCAAATGCTTAAATAAAACGTGTCATAGACAAAATGGGGTAACTCCTCACAGGCCTCCCTTCCCTCCCTTTCCCTTCTGAAGTTAAGTAGTTTAGGGCATGCTACTTCTGCGAAAAAGAAAAGCTTACAACTCTTTTGACACTCCTAATTTAGCCATCTCCCAGTAAGGAGAGAGAATAAAAGCTTCAAAATGATTAATCAGTAATTCGGACTGTTACCTTCAATGCAACCCACAACATCAATTCCATAACTAGCTCTTAACTGAGTAATGAATACCACAGATTTCTTCATCATGAAGAAAGATGTTCTACAAAGGCAGGCAACTACCATAAAGCAAAAATAGATGGGTCACGTTAATTTCTAAGACACCTGGGGAGATGATCTACAGGAAAATTTACAAGATTAAATCACACTGGTAAAGCATACGAAACATGGCAAAGTCAGTCTACCATGAAGACAAGGTTATGACATCTGAGATACAGTGAAAGAAAAACCTATACTCACCTCTTTTCCATATTGATTTAAATGCCCCCTATTCCAACACCTCAAAATTGCCAAGTGGTTCCACATGTGTTTTTCCAATCAGACATAAAAAAAGGTCTCAAAACTATGAGGGAGATGTATCCCTGTGCAATTTGGGCTTACAAAGCCAACAAAGACAGCTCCACAAAGGCAGTAAGTACATAGTTCTTCTTGACTTCAGCAACAGTTTGGAATTTAAGTACTTCTGCCGATATGGTACTTAATGCTGCTTCTGATGGCTAACTCAAACATCTTTCATCATTGAAAGCAGCATCTCTCCTCTGTACTTCCTCTAGCCAGTGAATTAAACACAGAGCAAGACTATTTCCACAATGGCCTTAGAAGAGCTTTGAACTACAATACAGGAATGGCAGTTACAAGGGCAGTGTAATTCGCATGTCAGAAATGCCCCTACCTGGATGTCAGTGTCCTTCACAGGTTCAAGAGGCTCAAATGTAGTGGCTGCACTTAGACTCTCTAGTCGCTGAGAAATGTGAGATATATCAAGCCCTCTAGACCCGAGAAGAACAGACCTATGAGAAAGAAATTGTACACGTATGAAATTAGTATTGAACAGACAGAACTCTAAACCCAAATTCATTGCCAATATTCAGGTCAGCAGCTAGCCATGTACAGACAGTGCTCCCAGCTGTGTTATGAAAACTGCATAAAAACCAAACTTTGAACAGCCTTATGTGTATATCTAACCACCTCAGTCCTGCTGAACTCTTTCTGCTGTTCCACTGCAGTACTGCACAGCTGCCAAGTCCTTCCAGAGAGAAAATTCTATAGCATGTTGGTAAGTGTCTTCAGCAGTGGCCAGAACAAGGTACTTCGTTTTTTGGCTTTAGTGCCTGCAATCAGGAATGGTAGCTCATCAGATAAATCACTCAATTTTTTTTTTTTCCTAAGTAAGAGAAAGTTGGGGGGTTGGGAAAAACAGCTTTGCAGTCATTCTGTTTCTCCTGGGCATGTCCTCCTGGCAAGAATCCCCCACACGTTAGAAACCAAACCCATAAACAGCTTCTACCCTCTGCGCAGAGTCTCCAATGCTGGTGCTCCACACTTACGCTTTAACATCTGCAGTCTCCTGGGAAGTGCGGGTCAGAGTGCGGGAACGCAGGCGCTCCCCGGCCTGCTGGATCTCCTGCAGGTTGCGTTCTACATGAGGGAGCTCAGAGATACCCTCTGTCTCGGCTGCAAGCTGTTCTGCCTGCTGGAGAAGCTCTCCAAAGCCTTCAGTATCCATCTCTGTTGCAGGTTTTACTCAGGACGCACAGAAACCTTCAGAGAAAGAGAGAAAATTCTTTGCTGAGCTATAAACAGTTTCTATACGGGCACACAGACAGACCAGCAAGACTGGGTCTTCTAGAACAGGATACTCTTCTGCCCATCTCCCCCAAGTGCTAAGCATCAAGCAAATACTTTCAAGTGGTCTCAGAGAGCTTTGCCTTGCAGGACTATGTTCTTAAGGCAGATCTATGGACCTGTCAGAAGCATGATGCAGATGCCATATGACAGAGCATATATTGCCTTGGTACAAAGGAGAGTGAAAGCAGAGAAGTCCCTGTGAAGAATTTGGTGTTAATTTAGCTATAAACTACTTGTATATGTATTTTTTTATATATATATTAAAAATGGAGATACATGCATATGCATGCATAGATATATATGTATATACGAGGGCTGTAACACACATAATTTAAACATGAGGTTAAATTAACAGCAAAACAGACGAGCATATACATAGCCACAACTAGCCATCTATTAAAATGTGTTCACCCATGTCATTAACCCCCAAAATCAAAAGATATGTGCACATGTTGATCCAAAGTAAAAGGTGTGCATCTAGCTTGGATGCACGCAGAAAGTTTTAGCAGTGTTTGAGAGAACTGCTTGCATAGACCAAATGAGAGAATGGTTAAAGAAACTATACAGCAAAAGGCAAGGGCACTAACAGATGAGGTCACTGGTGCATCGTACAGTTCCAATTTCAGACTGGAGCCTGTTATTTTTACAGAAAGGACAAAAAAGTACATGCTTGGGATCAATGTGGAAAAACCACGTAGCTGCAATGGTGTCCACATTAATGAAATATGAAACTCAAACTCTCAACTTCACGCACCAAGTCCATGATTTGCAGCTAAATCAGCTACATGCTATGAGCACCTGGCACCTCTGTAAAGCCGCAAGGAGAAGATCATAGAAATCTAGTCTTGCTGAATGGTGCTACAGACATGGGATCTCCGGTGCAATCTCTCTCTCATAGCATTTGCACCCTAACCCAAAGGGCCTGGGATCAAATGAGACAAACCAGATCTCAAGCATTAACTCCAGCTCCTGATCATTTACTCCAAAGTAAAATCAATGGAAACTAACTGGTTCAAGGGAGCCCACCAAGAAAAAAACAGGGCATTTTTACAAACCAAAAATAGCCTGCAATTCAAGTATTTCTCGGTACCCCTCAACCATACCAATGCAATTTAATCATACAATTTTAATATTCCTCATGTTCTCAGTCTCACCACCATTCCCAAGTACAACCACCAGTGGCAACAGCACTGCTTTCATCTCTCTGGACAAGTGATTTAAAAGCACTGCATGATGATTCATTCAGACATAGGCAATTAGAACGAGAAACTGATCCCTACTGCCTGGGTGCCAGGACAAACCCTAACAGCCGGCATCCAGGAATGGAGAATTTCACAAGCACTCCCCACCCACTTCTGGAAAGCTGGGAGCTACTGGGGGAGGCAGCGATCATATTTGCACTGACTTGTTAATCAGGTGAGATAGCAGAAACTGAATTTGTTTGAACAGATTAGCATGCCATCGAGATGGAGGGGAACGGGGAGGGGTGGTGGTGGAAATAAGCCGTTTCATGCCCTGCAATGCAGTACAGAACATCTTTCCAGTGTTTACTTGCGATAACTCAGGTGCACCCCTGCCAGAAGCAGCCTCTGTTGGCAGACACTGACCAGAACAGCCACGCTCCCGTACAGTTAAGAACGCGGCGATCAGATCCGCCGGGAGCAGCGACACAAGAACAGCACAGACTTCAGCTTGATTTGATCCGATCCGGTCCACTTCCTCTCTTCATTACCAACGAGATAAAAAGCCGGCAGCGTAAGAAGGCACTAACTTCTCAGAGAGCACTGAAATCAAAAGCATGGAGAATCAGTGCACTATAAAACTGCTCCCAAACCTGCACTTTTTAGCCATAGACTCCACGTCAATACCATATAAGGTCCGTCCCATAAATTCGCCAATGTAGGACAATTGCAACAACTCTGTGAGATTGAATTGAATTCAGCGAATATAGAGTAAGCTAGTTATTTTGGAGCAAGTTAAACTACCTGTGATTATAACCAAGCACTGGAAATGACAGCTCAAAACTTATCTAGAGAGCTAACACTAAACAGCTTTTCTAAGCGACAAAATTCAAATACTTAAACTGAGTAACAGCACGAACAACTTTGTCTCCACCCTGACAGAATTTACTGCATTCAAGAGACCGCAGTCTGACTCTTAATGCTGCTGTGCAAGATGGAAACTGCTACCACAGTAACGAGCAGAGCGATGGCAGATTTTCATGTCTGGCTGGGGAAGGAGCAACAACTGACACCCAATGAAAAGAAAATACATCAGAAATTAAGCTAACTTCTGTGAAACCAGATCGACCTTGGGCTAAAAGCCAGGACTGAAAAGGCTCTTCTGTAAAACAACTTTGATGACTTACCAATAGAAGCTGCTGCATTAGCCTAATATTCCATTAAACTCCAGTTTAATGTTTCCCCAACATTTAAACCCACAAATAAACACTATATATTGTACAAGTTGACTGGATTTAAGCCAAAAAGAAACTAGAAAAGATGACAGGTTTCTTAGTCTATTCAGACTGATTATAAATGATGGTTTATTACCTAAAAAAACCCTAAAAACTCCTGAAGAGCACTACAATGCTACCTAATGAAGAACGCTGTAGCTATTATACTCCAAATATGGCCACGATGAACATTTTACTGTACTAGCTTCAGAAAGACGCAAAGCAGAAATACTCCAATGCGTGTCCAGGCGCCTGTTATACTTCACATACTGACAGGCTTTGTGTCATCTAATTAATTAACTTTGAGAAACAGACTAAAAAAATTAGATTCTTCCAGTGCTTTGGAAAAAAGAAAGGAGGAAGACTTCACAGGGGAGAAGGAAAGCCTCACCCACTACATTCAGAATAGCTGATGGACCAATACAGTTCCACAAGTTGCAAAGAGATTCTTCAAAATGGGAAGCGAAGAGGAAGAAATCCAGCGTTGCCCTTTCGCAGAGGCTCCCGCCCCGGAGTGCTCAAGACACCCATTCTGACGAGTCGGGATCAGCTTCTTTTGGAAGGGAGACACAAGAGCACACTAGTAAGAGAAAGTGGGCAATTCTTTACTTGCTGCAGCCAAGATCTGAGGCAAAAGTGCTTTTTCGACAGGCTCCAAGCCTGTGCTGCTACAAGCGGAGCAGCTTCTGTCTCCTAAGCTAAACATGAGTAAGTAAAAGGCCCATTCTGCAGGCCTGGGGAATTCTGTATGAACTGCAGTAATAATACCAAGCTCTCACATGGCACTTTGCGTAAGCAGACATCCAGACATCTTGGAGAGGAAGTCAGCAACATAATCCCCATGTTACAGACCAGGGAACTGATGAAGAAATGCAGGGATCGAAATCAAAGAGCAGGTGGACAAATTTTTATTTGTTTGTTTTTAAAAGGAATCACAATGACATTTATAGGGTATTAGTTAGACACTGAAATAAGTTGCCTTCTAAGGATGCAGACACTCTGTCACTGGAGCTTTTTAAGAGTAGGACAGACACAAAGCAGAAATGGTGTAGACCTACTGACTCCACACTGGGAGCAGAGACGCATCATTGGCGTCAACTCTTGAGGTCTCTTCCTGATTTTCCACATTCTAAAAGTGGAAGTGACCAAGTACAACCCAATTATCTGCTGCGTATTTTCAACAGATCACCCTCTAGTATGTAAAGCACAATAATAAATGTTTAATCAAACCTAGCAAAGGGAAAACTTCCATACCCTAGCTACGCTAAAAACATATGAAACCAGGATAGGCCATCTTAAAAACAAATACCTAAAAGCTCCAAGCTATACTTGGTGCTCCATCTGGTACAACAGCCCGTTCCCCAGCAACAAAAGGCTGATGCAGGAAAATCCTGAATAGGCCACACAATAGGTAACAATCTTCCAAATCTATTGTTTCTTCTACCACCCACCAATTACTCCTCCCCTGCCTCCCACAAGATTTGCAGTCCTGTATGTTTTGTTCTTAATCTCACCTGTAGGTAGACATGCAAATGTCTAATCTTTTTACGATTGCTATTAAGCACTTGGTCTCAAAGAGCTCTTACAGTACCTATGTTGAATAAAAATGTTTTTTCAAAGTTTTAAAGGACAGCACAGAGTGCTCTTGCACTCTGAGAAAGAGCAAACAAGGGCACACGACTCTTGTCTATCCTGTTCCCAGGTTCGAAGAGTAGGTTATAATAATAATTTAAATTATTAAAATAATAATTTCAAATTATTTCTTCCAATATATACTGCCTTTTATCTGCCATCTGACTTTGAAGTACCTCACAGTTGTCTCAAGTCCCCACTGTCCTGAATAACTGACTCAGCTGGCAGTTTTGCCATCTCATCACTCTCCCTCTTTTCCAAACACTTAGTGCTTATTTTAAGCACCTGACTCTCACCCAGCTCAGCAGGGCACTAACTTCCACAGGGTGACAAACTGACCCTCATTAAATAGAGCATTTAGTTTGGTATTTGAAATTCCTTACATGAAAACCCACATCCTCCCCCCTCACTGAATTTCCTGTGATACTATCACAACAGGAACGTTATGGATTTAGATGACAGAATCACATACATTCTCCAAGCCATTTTTAAGCTTTTCCTATTTGTAAGCCCCTAGAAGTTTTCCCAGGGAGTAGGAAACCCTCTCAGAGATGCAACATAAGTGAAGAGCAGTAAAGCACACAGGAACTGGCTTTTCTTTGTCACCCTCACCTTAGTTCCCCATGACCTAACTACTGTCCTGTAAGACAACATGACCAAACTGAAGGAGAAGGGAAGTAGCCCATGTTTGCACTTGGACTTTAATTCAATCCCTTCCACTCGCTGTTAATATATTCTGGTTTAGAATACATCTGGTTGGGACACAGATGGCACCCAGCACTCCACGGTAGTTGCTAACTAAATACCGATACCCAGAGCATCCACACCTCAAGTTTTAACACAAAGGCAGTTCAACATCATGTCACAGAAGTTTGGCTGTTGCCTGCAGTTGGGACCAAACAGCGAGAGGAAGTTACTCTGACACTTTATGATGACTCTGGGAAAATCAAAACCGTAACATGGAGTGAATCTTGCCTAGGAGGGACTTACAAATAGCATTCTTTAGGCTCAGAAATAGAGTTCTGCATCCGAGATGCTCTGTAAGAAATCCTTACAGTCATTTTCACCTGTCTTGCACGAGAAGTCAGCACTGCTGTTGGTAGAGAGGGCTTGTGAGCTGGGGTAGGGGGAAAGGGCTAGTCATCATTCTCATTCAAGGACAGTCTGAAGGGTCCACACTAAGCGTTTAAAGACAACTATCCTGTCCTGCATCAAATTTACTGATCTGAAAAACACAAGAGTCCTGAGTATCATATATGGTTTACCTTCTGCATTCAAAAGTCATCTATGCCCTGCCAGGCATATATGAAAGCAATGCTTGGCAACTACGAGGTCACATGAGCTTACCAAAACCTGCTGTAAAACACAAGTTGAGCCAGGGACAGCACAGAGAACACCGTGCCTTTCATGAGCTCCCACCACCAGATGCCCGGCAGCAGGTGCTCTTCCCCCAGTCAAGAACCAACCAGTAACCCCACCATGGCAAGGACTAACCCTCACACATGCAGCTTGAAACAGTGAGGTCGAATCACATGCAAACACAGACCGGCTCTCCTGACACCTCCCCATTCAAACAACGAGCTTCTGCTTCCCGGAGCACCAACACGGCACCTTGGTTAAACGCTAAGCTCTCCTTCTACAGCTGGGCTTTGCGCTGCCGACCAGCGCAAACCAGCTCGGATGAAGAGACTACTCCTCGCACGTACGAAGCCAGGCCCGCTGCTTTAACGCGGGCTATTTTTCGGGCGGAGATATACCGAACCCCCCGAGGAGCCCCAGAAAGGCCCACGGAGAGGCCTGCGAGTACTCCTCATCAGCCCGCTGCCGCAGCGGCCTGCACTGCGGTTGGGGCGCTGGTCAGCGAGCGCCAGGGGCCGTGTCGCGGCCCGGGGCTGGTCACGCCCTGCCTCAGGCAGCCGCCTCCCTGAGGGGGCTCTCCTCAGGGGAGGACCCGCCGAAGCCCACCCCCACCGCAGGGCCCGCCCGGCCGCCGAGGAGAGGAACCCCCGGGCGGGGGGCGGCTGCCGAGGGCTCAGGACCCGGCGGGGGAGGGGGACAGGAGGGGGAGGTCAGAAGCTGCCACCGCCCGCCGAGGGAGGGAAGAGGCAGCGGGAGGAGACGCCATGACGCGCCCGCGAGGCGCCCTCACCTGCCCGCCGCTCCGGCCGCCGCGCCTGCCGTCCCCGCGCCGCGCGCCCCTATTGGCCGCTCTCATGCCCTTCCCCGCGCTCCCATTGGCTTCCGCCTGGCTTCCCCGCGCCGCGCGCTCCCATTGGCCCGGCCGCCGCACGTTCCCGCGCGCCGACTCCCGCCCCCTCGCGACAACAACTTTATTGAGGCGCTCGGAGGCGGACACGGACAGCGCGGCGGGGGGGGGGGGGGGGGGGGGGCGGCTGCCTCCGGAGGCCGCGGGTTCGAGGCTGCCCTCCGCCTCTCCGCCCCATGTGCTCGGCGCTGTACGCTCTCCATCACCAGTGACGTGGTCTCCTGACCAGGGATACGGTGCGTTTGGTCCCCTCGTGGGCACACGCGCATAATGGCGGGGGAGCAAGACACTGGCACAAACCTTACAGCAGATATTGCCGATGACCCGGGATTTGTAGGGCAAGATCTGGAAACTGGGAATTTTGTGGACCCCAATAGGGCACATCCAACAGCCCCCTTGTGATGGATGGACCTCATCGCTTCTTCGAAACGTCACCCATCAAACCTTCGAAGTCCCTCCCTCATAACTGCGATCCTGCCTTTTGTCTTCCGTAGGGCTCATTTTAACAAGCAGCAGCAACCCCCCCCCCCCGCCCGGCTCCCTTTTCCCAGCTCTTTCCACATCCCGCTGCCTTCCTCCCCGGGGAAGAGTTATTCCTGGTGAAGAAATCCCTAGCACCACGGTCCGGCTGCAGCAACCCCCTCAGATCCCATCCCGTGATACCCAGCAAGGGAAGCGGATGCAACACCAAGATTTCCTACAACCCTTCAAAGCCAAATGGATTTCCCCATTACTACAATCCCTATTTCCAAAATTTCCCCTGTAAAAAGCAGTTCCCACGCCTAAGGCAGCTCCGAGCCCAGGGCAGCGCTGGCACCGGCTGCGGTTGCTACCCCCTAATTGCTAAGTGCAGGCAGGGGGGTCAGGGCGCACCCCTGCCCGTCGATTCACGGCCCTGCCCGCTGCCCCGCGAAGAAATCTGGGATGTTGCCTCACTGGGATGCGCTCGGGCAAATTACATCCCAGCACCGAAATCCAGATTTTCCCAAGGGTGTTTCCTTGCGCGCAGGATGACAAGCATCAAAACGTGGCTTTTCTGGAAGGCTCCTGGGGGTTTCTTTTCTTTGCCTCACTAAATACAAGTTTTTTCAAGCCGTCATAAATCATCTCCTGCCACTTCGGTTTTTTTCCCCATCATGAGCACCACTTAGGGCGTGTAAAAACACCCAAGGTGGCTTTAAAATGTAGCTGCCTGCCTCGACGCCCGGGTCTGCCCCTGCCCCAGCCCCCCGGGCGGGAGCATCTCTAACGTATGGCAGAGATTTAGGACCCCATCAGAGCGCGGGGCGACCCATATAAATTCTGCTATAAATTACAGCCCTGCAGGGGCTGCCCCAATTCCACCGGCCCTGTCTCCGAGGAGGTGAAGGTCCATTCCAGCTCAGCCGCCTTCCCCAGCAAAAAAAAAAAAAAAATGTGCAAACCCCAAATTTTCCCCCTCGGAGGCGGTTAGGTTGCTCTCCCCGTGCTGTGACGTCCCCGGTTGTTCAGCGGCTGGCAAGTACCACCAAAAAAATCTTTTTTTTTGCAATGCTGGGTGCCTGCCTGGCCCCCTGGAGTCTGTGTTCTTCGTAAATCTGTAGTTTTAACTCTTTCTGATGTATTTAGCACTCTGTGCCGAGACCTGGCACATCCAAAGCGGGTTTTCTCTGTGCCATGGGCTGATCCGTGCCCTGGGGTCTGCTGCCCCAGGGTGCCCGGTTACACCCTCCGTGGAGCTTCATCCCAAAAATGAGCAGGGGGAGAGCGCTCGTGGCACCGGAGTGTTTGGGACAGCCAGTCTGAGGGGTGGTCCCCAGCAGGATGGATGGGATGGGTGCCCTGGTGGGATGGGTGCCCTGGTGGGATGGGTGTACTGATGGGATGGGTGCCCTGGTGCGATGGATAACCTGGTGCAATTGGTGTCCTGATGGGATGGGTGCCCTGGTGGGATGGGTGCCCTGGTGGGATGGATAACCTGGTGCAATTGATGTCCTGATGGGATGGGTGCCCTGGTGGGATGGGTGTACTGATGATGGGATGGGTGCCCTGGTGGGATGGATAACCTGGTGCAATTGATGTCCTGATGGGATGGGTGCCCTGGTGGGATGGGTGCCCTGGTGGGATGGATAACCTGGTGCAATTGATGTCCTGATGGGATGGGTGCCCTGGTGGGATGGGTGTACTGATGGGATGGGTGCCCTGGTGGGATGGATAACCTGGTGCAATTGATGTCCTGATGGGATGGGTGCCCTGGTGGGATGGGTGTACTGATGGGATGGGTGCCCTGGTGGGATGGGTGTACTGATGATGGGATGGGTGCCCTGGTGGGATGGATAACCTGGTGCAATTGATGTCCTGATGGGATGGGTGCCCTGGTGGGATGGATAACCTGGTGCAACTGATGTCCTGATGGGATGGGTGCCCTGGTGGGATGGATAACCTGGTGCAATTGATGTCCTGATGGGATGGGTGCCCTGGTGCGATGGATAACCTGGTGCAATCGGTATCCGGATGGGATGGATGCCCTGGTGGGGTGGGTGCTGTAGTAGGATGTCTGTCCTGATGGGATGGATGTCTTGGTGGGATGCGTGTCCTGATGAGATGGATGTCTTTGTGGGATGGGTGTCCTGATGGGATATGTGTCCCAGCAAGATGGGTGCCCTGGCAGGGTGCCCGTGCCACCCAGCTCTCCCTGAGCCTGTCCAGGCTCCTGGGCCAGGTTTCAGGCGGGAGGAGGAGGGTCCTGAGCCTCGCGGGGCCGAGTGCCGGGGGGGCACCGGCAGGGCGGGGGCACGGGGGGAGCCGGGCACCGGCGGGGCCGGGCGGGCGCGGGGCCGGGGGCGGCGCTGGCAGCGGCCGGCAGGGGGCAGCAGGTGCTCGCGGAAGCGCTCGGCTGCCCCGAGCCGGCGGCTGCCGCCCGGGGGGTGCGGGGGCCCGGCCCCTCTGCCCGGGGTGCCTGTCTCCTGTGCTCGGGGTGCGCGGGGGCCTCCCCTCTGCCCGGGGTTCACTGGGCGCCTTCCCCTCTGCACTGGGTGCCGTCCCCTCTGCACGGGGTGCACTGGGTGCCGTCCCCTCTGCACTGGGTGCCGTCCCCTCTGCACTGGGTGCCCATCCCCTCTGCCCGGGGTGCACTGAGTGCCGTCCCCTCTGCACTGGGTGCCGTCCCCTCTGCACTGGGTGCCCGTCCCCTCTGCATGGGGTGCACTGGGTGCCGTCCCCTCTGCACTGGGTGCCCTTCCCCTCTGCACGGGGTGCCCGTCCCCTCTGCATGGGGTGCACAGGGTGCCGTCCCCTCTGCACTGGGTGCCGTCCCCTCTGCACTGGGTGCCCTTCCCCTCTGCACGGGGTGCCCGTCCCCTCTGCACTGGGTGCCCGTCCCCTCTGCATGGGGTGCACTGGGTGCCGTCCCCTCTGCACTGGGTGCCGTCCCCTCTGTACTGGGTGCCCGTCCCCTCTGCATGGGGTGCACTGGGTGCCGTCCCCTCTGCACTGGGTGCCCTTCCCCTCTGCACAGGGTGCCTCCCCCCTGCACAGGATGCACTGGGTGTCTGTCCCCTCTGCACTGGCTGCCGACACCTCTGGACTGGGTGCCCGTCCCCTCTGCAGGGGCTGCATGTCCCCTCTGCATAGGGTGCCTGTCCCCTCTAGCACAGGGTGCCGTCCCCTCTGCACTGGGTGCCTGTCCCCTCTGAACAGGGTACATGTCCGCTCTGCACTGGGTGCATTTCCCCTCCGCACTGTCTGTCCCCTCTGCACAGGGTACACGTCCCCTGAGGACAGGGTGCTCATCCCCCCTGCACACGGTGCGTGTCCCCCCTGCACTGGGTGTATTTACTCTGCACAGTGTGGGTGTCCTCTCTGCACACGGCGCTTGTCCCCTCGTCACAGGGTGCATGTCGCCTCGTCACAGGACGCCTGCCACGTGTGCGCAGGGTGTTCGTCCCCTTCGCACAGAGTGCATAGGTCCTCTGCACAGGGTGCACAGGGTGCACATCCCGTCTGCACGGTGTTTTTCCTCTCTGCACACAGTGTATGTCCCCTCTGCACAGGGTGCAGAGGGTGCCCGTCCCCTCCGCACAGGGCATGTGCCAGCAGCACCCAGGGCCACGGAGACACATCACCCTCAGGGGGCTCACACAGAGCCAGAAGCGATGCTGAGCGCAGCCCCCCAGGGTGCTGCACCCCGCTGCAGGGCTGCCTGGCTGGGCATGCGCCCAGGACACCCCTGCCCCAGCTCCCCCCGGGGTGCCCAGGGGAGACGTGCGGCCACCTCAAACCGTCCCTGCAAGCAGAGCTGTGCTTTCCTCCGAGGGGCTGGGTAAGGCACACCAGCCACTTCTCGCATCAAGCCTTTATTCCCACCACCCTCCCACTATACACAGCCGAGTGCAGGCTGAGAGCAGCCCCCGCTCCATTAAAAAGTAGAGTTTTTCCATAGAACATACTCCCGCAGGGACCACAAAGCCCCCCGCCACCTCACTGAGAGCAGCTACCGGCTGGGCACATCCCATGGGTGCCTGCACCCATCCCACCAGTCTTGTGGTTTTCCTCATCCCAAATGCCCAGGCTGGAAAGGGCATTGAGGCTGGGGGTCCATGGCTCTGCTGCCAGACGGGTGCGCGGGCAGAGCCACGAGCAGGCAGGGGAGGCTGGCAGCAGCAGGCTGTGGAGGTGTATGCCCACCGACGACCCCGGCACACCGCTGCCAACGGGGAGCAGTTGATGCCTGGGGTGCTTCCTGAGAGGGGAAACCCCCTCCGTGCCCCGGCTTTGTTTCTGGTGCGGGATGCGGGTGCCCAGGCTGGGAGGGGGGCTCGGCCCACAGCCCCTCCGCTGCACTGGCCGAGGTTGCAGCCCTGCTGCACTGGGCTCTAGCATCGGGGCTGCGTCAGCCCCCCGTCGGTCTTGTTCTCCAGCAAAGCTTCTTTTCCCATGAGATTTATTGGTTTTTAATGCATTTAGGGCAAGACAGGCCCTTAAACCCCGTCTGCAGCACCGAGGCTCTGTTGCCACAGGCGGTGCTTAGGCAAAAGACACACACCAGTGCAACAAGGCAGCACATTTAAAAGGCAAATGGGTGCTGAGCTGGGTATTGCTTTTCTCACCAGCGAGGCTGGGCACCCAGTGCAGAGCCACGTGCTGAAGCCAGGCAAACCTTTGGGGAAGGGGCGAGCAGCTCCCCTGCGTGCCTGGAGCATCCCGGGAAGAGCCTGGGCATTAGGGACTGGCCCTGCCACGCTCCCCCCTCGCCGACACCCCTCTTTGTGCCACCCAGCCTGGCCAAAAGGATTGCACGGGTACCCAAGGGCCTCCGTTTTGGGGTTGCTCCAGCGTGGTGCTTCTTAAATTCCTCTTGTCCCTGGCCACCAAGGGCTGGAGGGGACATCCCCACCGGGCTGAGCTGTCCCCCTGCCCGGAGAGGCAGGGAAGGGGTGACAGCAATGGGGTGCCAGCCCTGGCAGCGGGGCTGGGAACCTGCTTGGGCAGCGGGGCACACCCAGGGGACGTGTTCGGGCAGGCGGGGGCAGCCACCCCAGCCGGCGGCAGAGGCTCCTGTGCGTAAAAAGCAACTCTTTCACTTGGCAGAGACTTTCGGAAGCAAAACACAGCCCACACACCTTCCCACTGCCCCCCCACCATCAGGGCAGCCGCATTTAACCCATGCAGGGCTTATTTGTGGCTACGGTTGTCTGCCCTCCTGGGCCTGGAGGTCATCCCAGCTCCCAAGCAAGGTGCTCCCCAAAAACGGGCTAGAAAAAAGTGCTCGGAGGTCATGCCCGGGGCAGCAGGAGCCAGGCACTGTAGCTGGAGGTATCTGGCACGGGGAGGCTGCAGGGAAAGCATCTCTTTGGGGATGGGTCTGCTCTGGAAATGGATTGGGGTTTGCAAAGCGCAGAGCTCTTGGGGGAAGGTTTGTCTCTGCCCATGAGACAGCCACGTCCCCTAGTGCAGCCAGGGACAGGCAAGCTGCCAGCCCACGCCACCACACTTGTTCCCACAAGCTCTTTCACCCAGAGGAAGCCCCTGGGTGTGGGAGCGCCAGGGTGGTGCAGGGACACCTGCCACGAAGCCAGGATGGGGCTGGAGCCCCCCTCTGCCCCACACCCCTGGGCACATCACCCCTATCCTCACCTTGAAGATGCCCAGAGCCACCCACATGCAGGATGACGCTGTCCCCTGCCCTGGGAAGCTGCTCTTCTCCCCCAGGGAGGTGCAGAGCCCACTCAGGGAAGGCCACGGGAGTGTTTGCGAGCAGCCCCCACCCCCCCCCCCCCCAAGGCGACAATTCCCACACAGCAGTCCCGAGCAGCGACAAGGCTCAGCCTCCAGCCCAGCCCAACAGCAGCACTCAGACCTTCAGCCAAACTCCTTTATTTCCATCCAGTTTCACCACTGGCACAGAAAATACAGTGCATGAAAAAATAGGCTTTCCTTGCGCCCCCCACCCCCCTCCCCCGAAGCATGACAGCTATTTACAGGCAGAGGCCAGCGGCTCAGTGGCAGCAGCTGCACTTGCTGCTGGCCGGCTCCTTGCACACGCAGCCCTTGGCGCAGTTGCTGCAGGTCGCGGGGCAGCAGGAGCAGCAGCCTGAGGGGGGAGACACGAGAGTTAGGGGGTGGGTGGGAAGGGATGGGGGGGTCCCATGGGGCAGGGGCACACTGTGGAGAGTGGGACATCCCCCCCACCCCCCCCCAATGGGCAGGGCTGTGATCCCAATGGGGCAGTAGTTGGGGGTCTCCATGGGGGTCCTACAGGGCAGGGGCACCCCCACAAAGGGGAGTGAGGGGGGTCGGCAGGGGAAGAGGGAGAAATCCTCATGAGGGTGCTACAGGGTGTGTGCAGGGGTCCCACAGGGCAGGGGCACCCCTATGGGGGAGCAAAGGGGTATCCATAGAGAGTCCTACAGGGTAAGGCAGGGGCTCTCTATAGGGCAAGGGTCAGGAGGAGACCATGGGGGTCCTATAGGGCAAGGAGGGGGTTCCCCTAGGGACAGGGAGGTCCCCATAGGGGTCCTGCAGGGCAAGGAGGAAGTTCTGCCTATAGGACAGGGAGGTCCCCATGGGGGTCCCGCAGGGCAAGGAGAGGGTTCTCCTAGGGAAAGGCTGCTCCCCCCACCAGGGCAGGATCCCCCCTCCGGGCTGAGCCCCCCACTCACTCTTGCGGCAGCTCCGGCACCGGCAGTTCTTGCAGTTGCAGGACGCGGCGCAGGAGCAGGAGTCACCTGGGGCGGGAGAGGGGCCGTCAGCCGGGACGGGGCAGGCCGGGCACAGCCGGGACGGGGCAGAGCCGCGACGGGGCACTTACCGGCGGCACACGTGCAGTCCTGGGGGTCCATGGCTCGGCTTCGTTCGGTTCGGCTCGGCTCAGCTCCGCTACAGGTAACCCGACCAGGCTGGGCTCGCAGCAGTGCCGAACAGCGCCGGTCGCCCGGTATTTATGGGGTGGAGGCGCGGGGCGGTGCTCGGCGCTGCGCACGGCGGGGCGGGGCCGTGCGCACGGCGGGGCCGTGCTCACCGCGGGGCCGTGCTCACCGCGGGGCCGTGCACAGCCGGGGGCCGTGCCGTGTCGTGCCGTGCTCAGCCCGGGGCGGTGCCGTGGTGCCGTGCTCAGCCCGGGGCCGTGCCGTGCTCAGCCCGGGGCGGTGCTGTGGTGCCGTGCTCACTCGGGGCCGTGCTCACCGCGGTGCCGTGCTCACCCCGGGGCAGTGCCGTGCTCACCCCGGGGCAGTGCCGTGCCGTGCCGTGCTGTGCTCACCCCGGGGCAGTGCCGTGCTCACCCCGGGGCAGTGCCGTGCCGTGCCGTGCTGTGCTCACCCCGGGCCACGGCCCTGCCCCCCCCGGCTCCCAGCCCGCTTTGGGGAGGCCCGGGGGTCCCACCCGCACCCCTTTCTGCCGCCACCCCCCCCAGCAGGGTGCTGCACCCTGGGGGGCCGAGATGCTGGACGGTGCCAAGGGGGGGTGGCAGCGCTGGCGTGGCACTGCCACCAGTTCCCGTGCATTTGGGACAGCCCTGCCGTGCTTCCTGGCCTTTCCCAGCCCATGTGCAGAGAGCTGGGGTGCGGCTGTGCCCCCCACCCTTGGGGAGGCCGTGGGGTGCACGTGGCTGTCCCCAGGGATGGGACAGTCTCAGCAACAGGAGAGCAGGGTGGCCCCAGGGCAGCCCCCGTGGGGCTGGGGTGCTCGGCTGGCTCCCCAGGAGGGGTGAGCGCGGGGGCGCAGCACCGGGATGCAGCGCGGGAGCGTGGCGTGGCCGGCTGGGGGCTGCTGGGAGTCACGGTGGCACCGCCGGTGCCCGTGGGTTTTCCCCCTTGTCACAGTGTTTACGTGCCAACCGGCTTCCACCGCCACGCTCGTGCCCGCGGCCAGCTCGGCACCCAGCAAGGAAAACAGCGGCTGGGACAGGGCCAGGGACAGGCTGTCCCCGCGCCCACTGCTCTTGCTGGTGGTGGTGGTTTTGTTGCAAACCGGGAAAGTTGGGCTCGGAGCTGGCACCGCAGCCGGGGTCGGTCCCCATGGTGCCCAGGCCAGCGGTCGCTGGGATGAGGAGCAGGTCGGTGGCCCCGGGAGGTCGTGCCAGGGAACGGCTTGTGCTTGTTTGCAAAAACACTATGGCTTTGGTTTTTTTTTTTCCTGGCAGTGTTTTGCAGGCAGCAGTGAGGGAGTGTAAATACGAGGCTGAGCCAGCAGGCATTGCGCTCGCCGCTGGCTGAGCGGAAAAGGAGGAGAGGTGAAATCACGGTACACGTGGTCCTACTGCACACAAACATGGGTTGTGAAATGGCTGCCCGGACACCCCCCCAGCACGGTGCTGCCGGCCAGGGCTGCCCCCTGTCCCCCCTCACCCCCCATTGGGGATGGGCTCTGGTGCACTCCTGTTTGAAGAAAGGAGAGCCCCCCCGCCACCCGAAATGGGGACGTGTACCCCAAAATGGGGACGTGCACCCCGACTTGGGGCCATACCAGAAAGCAGGGGGTGAGCGTGCAGGGGCGAGGCTGCGGGGGAGGAAGGAGAATTCCCACATTTCTGGGAATCCTGCACGTCACCCATGGAAGGGCTGTTCCGGATCCCAGGGCACGTGATGCCGGGCCCCCCGTCACTGTGAGCGGGAAGTGGCAGCACGGCATCCCCAGGACTGTGTGCGGAGCAGGGAGGGGAAAAAAGCCTGGAAAATGTCCTGTTTCTCAATCGGGGCATTTCCACTGAATAATGAAGTCACCCCACAGTGAAACAGGGAGGGACGAGCCGTGTCTCCCCTGAGCCGCAGGTTTGCCAAAATGTTAGGGTGCGAGGGATAGCGGGGAGAGGGGGCCTCAAGGGGTTTCCCACGTCGTTGCTGGTATTCCGATTTCCCGGGGCCGGCAGGGAGCGATTAATCCCGAGGCTGTGCCCATGTAAGAGAAGTGCCAGGTCCAACTCTGATTTTATAGCGGCCATAAAGCGAACAGAGGAACCGCAGCTGCCCAGCACAGGTCTCAGGGCTCGGAGCTGAGCTGCCAGGACCCCCATCTGCCCCCCGCTTCCCATGCAGGCAGGGGACAGCGTCCGATAGCTGCTCTCCGTCACACTGCCGTGGGGCACAGGGACAGGCGAGGGGCAGAGCCGTGGGGCAGGACTGATGCAAACCCCCTCCCAGCATGGGCGAGGGAGCCGGTGGGATCCCCCACAATATCCTTCTCTCTAAATTGGAGAGAGATGGATCTGATGGATGGACTGTCCGGTGGGTGAGGAATTGGCCAGATGGTCACATCCAGAGAGTGGCGGTCAATGGCTCAGTGTCTGGATGGAGACCAGTGATGAGTGCTGTCCTGCAGGGGTTCGTACTGGGACCGGTACTGTTCCGTATCTTCATCAGCCACATAGGTGGTGGGATGGAGTGCACCCTCAGCGAGTTTGCAGATGACACCAAGCTGAGTGGTGCAGTTGACACTCCCGAGGGACGGGATGCCATCCAGAGGGACCTGGACAAGCTGGAGAAGTGGGCCTGTGTGAACCTCATGAGGTTCAACAAGGCCAAGTGCAGGGTCCTGCACCTGGGTCGGGGCAACCCCCAGTATCAGCACAGGCTGGGGGATGAAGGTTTGGAGAGCAGCCCTGCTGAGAAGGACTTGGGGGTACTGGTGGATGAAAAGCTGGACATGAGCCGGCAATGCGCGCTCGCAGCCCAGAAGGCCAACCGTGTCCTGGGCTGCATCACCAGCAGCATGGCCAGCAGGGCGAGGGGGGGGATTCTGCCCCTCTGCTCTGCTCTGGTGAGACCCCCCCTGCAGTGCTGCGTCCAGCTCTGGGGTCCCCAGCACAGGACAGACATGGACCTGTGGGAGCGGGTCCAGAGGAGGCCACGAAAATGATCAGGGGGATGGAACAGCTCTGCTATGAGGACAGGCTGAGAGAGTTGGGGTTGGTCAGCCTGGAGAAGAGAAGGCTCCGGGGAGACCTGATTGCAGCCTTTCAGTACTTAAAGGGGGCTTATGAGAAAGATGGGGACAGATTTTTTAGCGGGGCCTGTTGCGACAGGACAAGGGGGAATGGTTTTAAACTAAAAGAGAGGAGATTCAGACTAGGTATAAGGAAGAAATTTTTTACAATGAGCGTGGTGAAACCCTGGCACAGGTTGCCCAGAGCGGTGGTCGATGCCCCATCCCTGGAAATATTCAAGGTCAGGTTGGAGGGGGCTCTGAGCAACCTGATCTAGTTGAAGATGTCCCTGCTCATGGCAGGGGGGTTGGACGAGATGACCTTTAAAGGTCCCTTCCACCCTAAACCATTCTGTGATTCTATGAAACCCACTGGAAGGATGCTCTCAACCCTGCTGGTTAAACCACATGTTTGGGGATAAATCCCATTAGCAGCCTCTCCTTCACGCTTGTTGTGGGCTCACCAACAATGGTTTTGCATGATTAGCACTTAAACCTCTCTGGATAGGAAGGAATAAAGATAACCCTGCTATTTGCAGGATGGAGTTTAGTTTGACACTCCAGAGCTGATGCTGCGCCCTGCCTGCGGCATGCCTGCCCTGCCCTACATTCAGCTGGTGTAGGGACGTGCTTCACGCCCGTCGGAAGCAATGGGGGGATGGTGACATCTCAGGGGACACCCTGGGGAAAGAACCCTCCTGGAGGAAAGGGCTGTCCCCTGGGCATTGGCACCGCAATCAGCTGGTGGGCAGGGGTGGCCTCGGCCGTGCCGAAACACTGGCTGAGTCCTGGCAGCGGTGGCTGTGCGGTGGCTTTTTAGCTGAAAAACAGCTAAAAAGAGGCCATGAAAAGCTGCATTTGGGGAGTGCGGGGACAGGCAGGACCCCTTGTGTGTCCTGGGAAGCAGCACAGCGCCTCGTGGCACCTGGGGTGCAGCGTCCTTGGCAGCAGCGTGGCTGCGCTTGGGCAGGGCGAGCATCACACCCCAGCGTGGGCATCACATCCCATTGTGGGCATTGCACCCTGGCACGGGCATTGCAACCCATTGCAGGTATCATATCCCATTGTGGGCATTTTATCCTGGCACGGGCATCACATCCCATCGCGGGCATTGCACCTTGGCATGGGCCTCACACCCCATTGTGGGCATTGCACCCTGGCATGGGCATCTGTCCTGGTTTTGGCTGGGATAGGGTTAATTTTCTTCCTAGTGGCTGGTATAGTGCTGTGTTTTGGATTTAGTGTGAGAATCATGTTGATAACACACTGATGTTTTAGGTGTTGCTGAGTAGTGCTTATCTAGTCAAGGACTTTTCAGCTTCTTATGTTCTGCTGGGTGCAGAAGAAGCTGTGAGGGAGCATAGCCAGGACAGCTGACCCAACTGGCCAACAGGGTATTCCATACCATATGACGTCATGCTCAGTATATAAACTGGGGGAGCTGGTTGGGGGGCAATCGCTGCTCGGGGACTGGCTGGGCATCAGTTGGCGGGTGGTGAGCAATTGCATTGTGCATCACTCATTTTGTATATTCTGTCACCATTATTATTTTTTCCCTTCCTTTTCTGTTCTATTAAACTGTTTTTATCTCAATCCACAAATTTTACTTTTTTTTTTTTTGGATTTTCTCCCCCATCCCACTGACGGGGGAGTGAGCGAGCGGCTGTGTGGTGTTTGGCTGCCTGCTGGGTTAAACCACACAGCATCGTAACCCATCGCAGGCATCACATCCCATCGTGGGCATTGCACGCTGGCATGGGCATCACACCCCATCGCAGGTGTTGCACCCTGGCACGGGCACTGCAACCCATCACGGGTATCACATCCCATTGCAGGTATTACACCCCATCACGGGCATCGCGCCGCATCACGAGCACTGCACCCTACTGCAGGCATTGCACTCCATGGTGGGCATCGCAACCTGTTGCGGGTATTGCACCTTGGCGTGGGCATCGCAACCCATCGCGGGCATCCAGGTCACCCGGAGCTCCCCACAGAAGCGCCCTGCCAGGCTGGCAGAGGTGGCGGCAGGAAAGGCAGGGTGGTTCTTTCAACCAGTTCAACTAAACCGCCAGGAGGAAAACTAAACCTGTTTCCCCGCCACCCCACCTGCCGTGGAAACATTACCCCTGGAAATGGGTAGGGCTGCAGCAGTTATTATGCTGTCGGTGAAGGCTTGTAATAACGAGCTGCTCATTAGCCCCGAGGATTTCTGGTGGAGAAGAGAGCATGGGATTTGCCCTTGGGTAACAACAGGGCGGGGGAAAAAAAAAACACCCTATAAATTACCTTGTTGTGCAGGGAAAGTGTTAAAACAGGAGTCAGAGCTGCTGGTAGGGAGGGCAAGATTTGGAAGAAAGGAGCAAAAATAAGACGTGGGCTCTTTGCCATGACCCCCCAAATGTGCTGCCCTCCCGCTCCCCAGCGAAACCGCCCCAACCAACAGAAGTGCCAGGTTTCTTATAGACCTTTATATACACATCACTTTATTTAGGTAGCTTATTACACATCACAAGTGAAACACTAAAGATATCTGAACACATATAAAAAAAACCCCAACATACACAATAAGGTTATTCATCTTCAGCCCCCCAGATGTGCAGCACCCCCAGACGTGCAGCCGGGGGTCCCTATTTGCAGCAGCTGCACTTGGCGGAGGGGGGCCCCTTGCAGACGCAGCCCTGCGCGCACTTGGCACATCCCGCCGGGCAGCAGGAGCAGCAGCCTGCGGGGGGGAGAAAAATAAGTCGGGGACATTCCCGGGGGGGGGTGTCTCAGGGTGGGGTTTGGGGGGTCCCATGGGGGGTGGCTGGTTTGGAGATCTCCCACTGACCCCTGTGTCCTCCGCTTTTAGCAGCATCCCCATCCCCGGCGGTGTCTCCTGGGGTGTTTTTGCAGCCAGGGCTGGTGCTGGGGAAGCAGCAGGAGGGTGCGGGACCCCCAGGGGCTCCCCGGGCCCCCCCCCCCCCTCCCCGTGCAAACCCTCCCGCACACAGCTCTGCCCGGGGGTGATGGCATCAGAAGCAGCCGGAAGAAATCCCGGTGCCGGTTGCCTCCCATCCCCTTGCGCTGAGCCTGAGGCGCCAGCGAGGGGTGCAGTGAGGTTTGGGTTGTACGGGGTGGCTTGTATTGCCTGGCGGGGGGGTTGGAATTCACCCTGGGGGGGGCAAAAAAATATGGGAGGAATAAGCTCAACTCTGGCAATGCTGAGCTTTGATTCAGTGTGTCCAGGGAAGTGTAGTGAAAACCCCCACGAGTGTTTCTGCCCCCCCACGTGGGGCTCGGGGACCCCCCCCTTACCTTTTTTGCACGATGTGCATTTGCAGTTTTTGCATTTGCAGTTGTCCCCGCAGGTGCAGGTGCCACCTAAAACACAGAGAAAAGGACAAGAAGGGTTGAGAGGAGGTGGTGGGAAGGGATCCCCACATCCCCGGGGATCAGCGGGGGATGCTCCGGGGCGAGGGCCGCAGGGCGAGCATTGCCGCCCCTCCGAGCACCCGCTCTCCGGCAGCACCGGCCGGGGCCGACCCTTCGGCCTCGCTCAGTGGGGAGGTCACGGCATTCCCGGCCGCTTCCCGCTGAGATGCTCCAGGTTTGACACCGCAAAGCTGGGAAAGGATTCCAGCGGCCGGCTCGGCCAGGATGAGAGCACCGGGGATGGCGAAGGCGGCCGGCGGGCGGGAGCGTCGCTGGTCCCGCTGGGATGCTCCGGCGCCCGCAGCCCCCCGGGGCCGAGGCGGAGGGAAGCGCTGGCTTACCCGTGGCGCAAGGGCAATCCTGGGAGTCCATGTCTGCCTGGGCTGGGTGCCGGCTGCCGGACGCGCTGGGCGATGGGAAGAGCGGCTTTGGCAGGACTCGCAGCTGCCTCCTATTTATCCTTGGCCGGGCGAGAGCGAGTGCAAAACCTCCGCCCCTCGCAGCCTGCGCACGGCTCAGCCCCGCTCCTGCCCCGGGCGCTGCTGATTCACTCCCCGGGCGGCCGGGCAGGACCTGGGGCTCCCACGTCCCCCCCCCCCCCCCCCCCCCCACCTCCCCGAGCAGTGGGGGGCTGCCTCGGGTGGTCACCGCTCCCCGCTGAGATGTTGGGGTGGGTGCAGAGAACGGTCAGCTCTCATCACACAGATGGCACCTGCTTTGGGAGCGCTGCTCCACTCCCACGGGTTGGGGGCTGAGGCGGTGCACCCAGGGAAGCCCCCGCAGCCCGGCCCTTTGCCAAAATGAAGCTGCGGAGCCCCGATGCCTCGGGGGGGTGCATTGACCCCAGGGCTGCCACCGCTGCTGGGAGCTCTCAGCCCCCTCCTCCCAAAGCCGGCACAGTGGGGTGATGGGGAGCTGGCACGGTGGGGTGACAGGGATGCGGTCCCTGCCCCAGACCCTATCCCGTGGCTCCGACACCCTCCCCGCGAGCAGGAACAGCAACAAGCTGAACTGGCCCGGCCAGAGCCTGCCGTGCCCTCCCAGCGCCCCAGGATGGCGGCGCCCACGTCCCCTCGGCGCCGCACATGGCACCTCAGGGGCCCCGTCTCCTTCCCGGCTGCGGTGCTCCATCCCACTCGTCTGAATTAATTTCTGCGTGCCATCAGCCGGGTGTGCAGGGGAGGAGGGTGGCGGGCGATCTGCCATCACCCTGGTCAACTCCTCCGGCGGGTTTTACCCACCCACTCGAAAGAGCAGTGAGGTTTTGGGGTGGAAAGAGCGAAAAAAATGATGCTTTCTGAGATTTTGGGTGCAGGGAGGCATTGCCAGCCATGGAGCATCCTTCCTCCTCACCCCTGGGGTTTTTGCTTGCTCCCCAGTGCTGATGGTACCCCATCCCGGCTGCCCCACGCTCCAAACCTCCTTTGCTTCGGGGTTTTATCCCAGCTGGCATTTTGCCTGCGGTGCCTGGCTAAGGCGGTTTGTCAGAGGCGATGCTAATCCAGCCGAAACAGCAGGCCAGGGAGTATTTTTACCACCCAGCTGTCTGGGCATGTTGGGAGCTTGTTGGGTGACCTGGTGGGGAGCGGTGCCAGCGCCCCGACTCGGCGTCTCCTCCAGCCCAGCCAGGCCAGGGTGGGAAATCGGTACGTAAAAGTCTAAGGAAGGCAGAGCCAACGGGCCCTTTCCTCGCCCCCGCCGCCCCGGCAGCGGCTCATCGGTGCCCCGGCGTGCCAGCCCTGCGGTCGTGTGAGCGTCACGCTGCTGCTGATGCACCGGGGCGTGATGGCGGGGCTGGTGCCAGGGACCAGGCGGGTGCCAACAGCATCGGTCGCTCCTGCGGGAGCAGGGAAACACAAACGTCCCGGGGAACACTCGTGCAAGTGGCCACCCACCGGCCCCGGCTACGACCCCTGTGCTATGGGTGTCATGGCAGAGGGGGGGGACATCTCCTTGGGGTCCCCGAAATAACCAGCTGAGCACTCCCGCGGTGCAGGAATATGCCCAGGGAAATGCTTCCAGCCATGTCGTGATGGATGCATGGGGAACAGCAATGCCACCACAGCATCCGCTCTGTCCTCCCGCACCACCTGGCACCCTTGGCCACCCCGGCAAAGCCATGGCGTTGGCAGATTGTCCCTGTCCCTGGCTGGTGGTGGCCCAGGGATGTGGGGACGGGTGACCCATCCAAAGTGGTCCCTCTCCTCCAGCCTGGGGGGAGGAAGGTGAAGCCCACACTGGGGGAACAGAACAACGTCGCCTGTGCTGTGCAATCCCTGCCACGCACGGACGGGGTGGAGGGAAAGCTCTCCAGCACATATTCTCGGCTCAGACCTCAGCTTTTTCCTTCCTTTCCTTCCTTTCTTTACATGAAGGAAAAAAGCATCTTCCAGGTGATGCAGGAGGACTCGGGACTAGGGGTCTGGGAGGTCTTGTGTTGCTCCTGGTCTGTTCTGAAATTAATTTGGGATGGGGCCAGGGCAGTGGGTTGTCAGTCGGACACACATCAGCCTGGCCACCTCTGGGAGCAGCCTGTAATTGGGGTGATGAGCTGCAGAGCTGGGACCCTGGGGCGACCTTCCTCCTGCTTAAATACCCGCCATTACAAGGCCCTGTGAGCCCCAGTTTGCCTTCTGGCCCCTGTCCTCCATTTGCTGGGAGAGCCTGGGGGTTCCCCATCATTTAAATAAGCCTGATGCTGCTCCCCAGAGCCGAGCAAAACAGGCAGGATCCCTGTGCGGCGATTATTCGCCAGCCCTTGCCATGCCAGAGCTGTACCCCTTGGTGTCCATGTCCCCTGCGTGGGATTCCTGGCTCTGTCCCCAGGCGCTTCCGTGGCAATCACCCCGAGACCGCCCGGCAAATTAACGCGGGTGAGTCAGCGGGATGCTCCGGCGCTCCAGGCAGAGCTGGAGATGACGCTCGCCGGTGGGATGGTGATGGCTGAGCCGGGGTAATGGCTCTGCAGGGCATGGCAGGGACGGGGCTCCCCGGAAAGGAGTGAAGGACCTTCAGGAAGATGCGGTGAAGGCACCCGTCCCTGCGACAGGCGCCTGCAACACACAGGGTGGCTGATTGCCGAAAGCCACGGGACGGTGCCGGGGCTGGTGCCGGCGGCTGGCGGTGACTCAGTGCCGGTGCCAGGCAGGCGGGGAGGAAGGGGCCGCAGCCGGCTCCTGAGGAGGTGACCTGGCACCCCGCGGCTCCAGTCACCCACGGTCACGCCACGGCACGTGATGAACCTGCTTCTGCCTCCGGCCGCCCACGATTTTTTGCAGCTACCCCAGTACGTCACCTACGGGGGACCCTGCAGACAACTGCAGGTCCCTCTCTCCCTTCTCCGAGGGCACGTGCCTCCCCAAAGCACCCGCTCCGGGCTCGCCGTCCCCTCCCGAGCGGTGCCGGGTGCGGTGACCCGTCCTTCCGCTGGCAAAGCTCCATGGCTCAAATCGGCACGGCCCACGGGCGGGGATGCCAGCGAGCTGCGAAACCAGGGTGGGCACGGGACGGAGACCCCGAGGACAGTCCCTGGGGGTACACGGCCCCTCACCGTTGCCTGCTGCTTGCCGGGCAGGGAGCCGATGCCCCGTGGCACCCCAGCTGTGCAGGGCACCCAGGGGTGCCCCCAATGCTGTGGCAGCACCCAGGGCAGCTCAGCTCTGCCCGCTCTAGCTGCTTTTGTGCCGGGCCCTGGGCAGGAGAGCTGGGGGTGCAAGCAACCATATCCCACCTGGGAACAGCCTTTCAAACTGAAACAGAGAAAATAAGGGGGCTTATGCGTCCCCCCGCCAGCACCCAGCAAACCCACAGTGCACTCGAAACGCTGAAATCCCGTAGGAAGCCGTGGGAGCGGTCGTTGCTTAGAAAGCAGGCTTGGCTTTTATTTGACAAGTAGCTCAGGTTATTATTTGCTGATGATAAACAAGTGTTTAAAACAGGGGAAATAGGTGCTGACGTCGTTTTGTTTTGCCAGCGCTTGCCAGCCCTTTGGCAGAGGAGGAAGAGGATGAATCACCCCGCGCCTGCCCCTGGAAGCCGTTCCCAACCGCTCCCCATGTGCATAGGCAAAGCCTTGGAAACCATTCGGGAGTGAAACCGGATCGGTGGGGTGACCTCACGCTGTGAAGGCTTCTTTTATTTTTTTCTCCCCCCCAGAAAACAGTGAGCAAAGACTTGTTCTGGTCTCAGTGGCAGACGTGAGCTAAGCCCGTCGTCTGCTTTTCCTCCTCGCTCCTTCCCCAGGAGCTGCCCGCATTCCTGCCAACCCCCTGCCTGCACCTTAGTTGCAGCTTTGGGAAAATAGATCCCAGCGGGTGCTTCTCCAGACGCTCAGCTATCGGCAAAGACACGGCGTGTCTCCGTTTCCCTGGGTAAATGCCCTCCTTGCTGGGCTTCGCTCACGTCCGGAGCAATAGAAACACACCTTTGGCGAGGGCCCGCTCGCAGCGGGAAGGGGATGAGCAGATTTTCATTAAGCAGGAATTGCACCGCCTGCAATACTGCAACGCTTTCACAACCCTGCAGCACGCTTTGATGTGGGCTGTTTAGGAGCCGCCTTGCAACCCAGCCGGCTGCGCTGGGGCTGGGGCTCCCAAGTCCGGGTTTCTGAGCCCGGCTCAGCCGCCAGCTCGTCCTATAGCTCCGGGCAAGGGCTTGAAATTTATTCCTTATTTCTTATCTGGAAATGAGCTATCAATATTACCTTCCCCTTGAAAAAAACACTGCGGAGAGGGTGGTGATTTGCTAATTATTTATTCTTAGGTGGAAGGGAAAGAAAGAAATGCTGAACCGACGCCTTGCAATTGGGTCCAGGAGGGTGAGCCCGACCCCGCAAACCCCCCGCTGGTTTTGGGGACCCCGGCACAAGGTGGGAGCTCCCGCCCGGCGGTACGGGGTTTTGGGGCCGGGCGATGTGTGTTCAGGCACGTCTGGAAGATGAAAGGGCTGATTCGTCTTTTGATCATGAAATTCTCATAAATGTTAATGGGAATTACTTCAAGGTCTAATGAGGGCAGAATTGCAGCCCCCCAGGGGAGGAAGGGGGTGACGACCGACCAAGTTTTGGCTGGGAAATAAAAGGGTTCGAATTTACCTTGTCCCCCACCTGCGAGAGCAGAGTACGGGTGGGTCAGGGGCTGCCCCGCACCCCTGCAGACCCTCCTGGGAAAGGGGGTCCCCAGCTGTCCCCCCGCTTGCCCAGGACAGGCTTTAAGCATCACCTTAACTCTAGGCAGCGTTTTAACTCACAAATCTAATGCTTTCCCAGTGTACTATTTGGATTTTCTTCTTTTTCTTTGGATGTTTTTTTTTTTTTTTTCTTTTCCCCCTACGTCTTCCCTTCCCTTTTGTGTCTTTCAGGTTCCCACAGACTTCAAACTCACCTGCTCCAACTACTTCGCCACCTCCCCCCGGCTGAAACGTGACCTGAAGTTTCCAAGTATCGTTACCTTGGGCATATTTAATTATTTTATTCCCCTTTAGTTGCTAATTAGAAGCCAAGAGTAGAGGGGATGAGTAATCGAGTAGACACTTGCCTGAGCTTGCAAAGAAAACACCAACCCCCTCGGTATAAAGGCGTGAAATAAAAGGATGCGATATTTTCCTTGATGTCTTCATGGCCCTGCTCCTGAGATCCAGAGATCGGGGTTGTCTATCCCGGGAATGATTCACGCGGCCGCTGCGCCGGATCCTGCCTCCCCCGAGAGCAGCTGCCGCTGCTCTCGGGGGAGGCAGGATCCGGCGCAGCGGCTCTTCCCATCCCCATCCGAAAGCATCTCCAATCCCAGGGATGTGCACGGAATGGGGGGAAGAAATGCTACACCGGCTCGGGCAGCAAACCTGGGATGGGGAAGGAGAAAAGCCCCTGCAGACAGCAAAGCTGGTTTGCTGCTGCTCAGACAGGCTCGGTCTTCATTTTAAGAAGTATTTAGGTGCGTAGATACAATTGCTCATCCCGCCCCGCTCCCTCCAGCCATATTATCCCCTATATTATTTTTGTCAATGTTTTTCTAAGCTCAGTAGCTAAGTGCTCCTCAGGGTTTAGCATCTCACCGGGGGAGACCAAGCAGGAGGATCCCCCGCCAGGCAGACAAGGGCATCGTGAATTTTCGGTTAGATTTGAAGTCTTTGCCAAGAAACAGCTCCTGGGTGGGTGACGATCCTTGAACCTGTTGTGTTGTCACCGCTGGCTTCCCCGTGCAACATGCCTAGAAAGCCAGCAACCGGGACCAAGCATGTTTTGATTACAGTATAGTATAGTATAATATATATATAATATTATAGTAAATTATGTTCATAGCATCATAGAATATCTCAGGTTGGAAGGGACCCGTAAGGATCATCGACTCCAACTCCAATATTATTATATTATATTACATTACATTACATTATATTACATTATACTATATTATATCATATTATTATATGATTGATAAATATATATATATATATATATATATATATTTCTATTTCCCCAGAGCTAGAAAAGAGCAAACACTGGTCACAGCCTTGCTCAGCTTGTGCAGAGCAGCTCCGGGGTCGCTCAGGAAGGACGGCGATGATCTCTTGCTGGATATTGAGACCCCTGCTCCGACGACACAGCCCGGTCACCCCTTGACTACAGCCGCCCCGACCCCGGCCCTCCAGCAGCCCCGGCTGTGCAGCAGCGATCCCCAGGGGTTCAGCGAGGATTTTATGGGATTTCCCCCCCTATAGAAGTGGGAGGGAAGGACCCCTGTCCAAAGCGCGGCTGCGACTGGGGACTAGATGCTGTACATATAGATGACAGGCCTTTCAAACGACGGGAAATGAGTACTAAAAGTCATGATTTCAATTTTAAGAGTTTCAGAGCCAGCAAATTCAAAGTGGCAGCTGTAACAGGCAGCGTAATTTAACCGTGTTGCAGACACACCAAACCCAATACCATAATTAGAGATGCAAAATAATATTTACAGTCCAGATCATACATATTTAGCGAGAAGCTGGAATTTTCATCTATTTACAATTTTACCAGCCTATAAAGGTCTCTGAGTGCAGTTTTTTTCCCCCGTTTTGTTGGGTCGGGTTTGCAGAGCCCGGCAGAGCAACGCTTGGCGCTGCTGGGAGGGGAGCTGGGCATTTTCCCTGGGAGGGCATCAGCATTTGCTGGGCTTGAGCAACTCCCTGTTGCCCGTCTGAGTTCACGCCGGTGCTTTGGCTTTGTGCTCCCGTACCCAAACCGGCACCCGGGAGGGGAGACCTGCTGCAAGGTTGGCACCGAGACCCACGCTTGCCCAAAATGGATCCACAAAGGGGGAAAAAAAAAACTCCTCTTTAATATGCGCGTGCGATTGCTGCTTCGTTATCCGCAAGTATAATGGCACATTGCTAGAGCTGCCAGAAAAACTTGGTGAAAACAATTAAAAAAAAGAGAAAAAGGCGGTTGTCACATTCGGAGTCGCATGATCTCCGCTCCAGCGCTGCCTTTGAGAGCTCTCCTTCGCATGCAGGGCAGGGACGCCGCTGCCGGCCAGGGCTTGGCCGATGCACAAGTAAATGCCAACTGGGATGCGCCTGCCAGCTTTCCTAGAAATAAATGAATCTTTGCCTCGGTCTGGTGGCCTCCGCAGGGAAGGGCGGTTGTCCCAGCGCATCCTTTTCCAAACCTGCCTCTTGCTGGAATGGGGGTGATAACGTGCCAGTGGATGGCAGGTGCTGGATTTGGGCGCCGGTCAGAGAGCGCGGCTTATTTATGGCACCCGTGAAGGTTATCGTGTTAAAATTATTTCTTAAACCCCAAATAATTTAAGAATTTCTAAAGTCACGACCTTGAGCCAGCGTTTCCCTATCCAGCCTGCGGAGAGGCAGGGAGCGGTCGCTGCGGGGAGAGGGGACCCTGGGGACCCGTAAGGATCTGGGTACCGAAATCCACGCCGGGATGGGGACCAGCATCAGCGTTTACGCTGCAGCTCGGGGCGGGTTCGCCCTCCGTCCCCCCATTTCCAACCTCCTCCTAGCCGGATTCTGTACAAACTGGTGCGTAAGCCCATAAGAGTGGCACAAATGCTTTGAGGTCGCTTTTCCCAGGCAGCATGGGGTGTTTTAACACTGGGTTTGGTTTTATGGGTGTTCCAGATATTCTTGGTTTACAGCCGAGCGCCGGGCTGCTAGTGCAGGCGTGAGTGGGAGCTGGAGGGGCAGCGAGGGGCGGGAGATGAGGGGGCTGGGGGCCGGGAGGGGCTGCCTGGCCCAAACTGGGTGCTGAGCCCTCGAGGGAGCTGGGACCGGGATGGTGGTGTGGGTGTTGGGGGCTGCTGGTGCTACCTGGGGAGCAACGGCCTCTGCCCTCCTGCCCCCAGCTCTGCCCCACTGCCCCCCTGCACCCCTCACTGCTCCCCTGCACCCCTCACTGCTCCCCTGCACCCCTCACTGCCCCCCTGCACCCCTCACTGCTCCCCTGCACACCCAGCTGCCCTCCAGTACCTCCAGTTGCCCCTTCAGCTCCCCTGACCTCTGCAACTGTTCCCATCTTCCCCCAATCCCCCACCCCAGCTCCCCCCAGCTCCCTCAGCTGCCCCCCAGCACCTGCAACTATCCCCCCAGATCCCCTGACCTCTGCAACTGCCCCCCCAGCTCCCCCAGTCCTACACTCGTTGCCCCTCGCTCCTCCAGTTGCCCCCCAGATCCCCAGTCCCACACCTCCAACTGCCCCCCAGCTCCCCCAACTGCTCCCCTACAGCCCCAAGCGCCTCCAACTGCCCCCTGTACCCCGACCTCTGCAGCTGCCCCCCCAGTCCCCCGTCCCACACCCCAGCTCCCTCAGCTCCCCCAACTGCCCCACCAGTCCCACACCCCAGCTCCCCCAACTACCCCCCCAGTCCCACACCCCAGCTCCCCCAGCTCCCCCAACTACCCCCCCAGTCCCACACCTCAGCTCCCCCAGCTCCCCCAGCTGCCCCCCCAGTCCCACACCCCAGCTCCCCCAGCTCCCCCAACTGCCCCCCCAGTCCCACACCCCAGCTCCCCCAGCTCCCCCAACTGCCCCCCCAGTCCCACACCTCAGCTCCCCCAGCTCCCCCAGCTGCCCCCCCAGTCCCACACCCCAGCTCCCCCAGCTCCCCCAGCTGCCCCCCCAGTCCCACACCCCAGCTCCCCCAGCTGCCCCCCCAGTCCCACACCCCAGCTCCCCCAACTGCCCCCCCAGTCCCACACCCCAGCTCCCCCAGCTCCCCCAACTATCCCCCCAGTCCCACACCCCAGCCCCCCAGCCCAGCCCCCCCGCCCCCCCATCTGCGCCGACCCCAACTGCCCCCCCCCGCCACCCCGGCCCCACAGCGCCCCCCGCGGCTGCCCCGGGTGCCGCAGCACGCCCCGCCCCGCCCCGCCCCGGCCCCGCCCCTCCCCGCTGACGCAGCGGCGGCGTGCGCGAGCGGGCGGTGCGTGGCCTCGGCGGAGCCCGCGTCCGGCGGCGGGGTCCTCGGCCCGGCCCGGCCCGGCCCGCCCGCCGCTGCCGCCGCCATGCTGGTGCCCGTGTTCACGCTGAAGCTCAACCACAAGATCCTGCCCCGCATGGTGGCGCTGGGCCGGTACGACGGGACGCACCCCTGCCTGGCGGCCGCCACGCAGGCGGGCAAGGTAACGGGGCGGTGCGGCCCGCCATCCCGCCCGCCTCCCCTCAGGGGGCTGGGCCGCGCCCGGGCGGGGCGGGGGACTCCGTGCGCCCGCCGAGCTGAGGGGAAAAGGCCCTTCTTGGGGGCCGGCGGCCGCCGGGGCCTGTCCTGGCTGTGCTGCCGCGGCGCCCCTCCGGGGCCCAGGCGGGCGCTCTCGGGCCGGCAGGCCCCGCGCTCCTCGGCCGCGGGGTCACAGACGCGGCGCTCGGAGGGGGCCTGCGACGTTGCGGAGGTCGCAGCGGCTCTCGGGGGTTTTGGCTCTGCTGAGCCGCTCAGGTGCCGCGCTGATGTCTGCGGCAGAAAACCGCGTTAACGCCTGCCGGCTTGCCTGCCTGCCGGCTTGCCTGCCTCCCGTTGTGAAAGCCCTGCGAGGGAGAGGGGGCTTGCTCGCTTCTCCTCTGTCTGTAGGCCGAGAGCAATGGAGGAGGCGCTGGAGCTGTCTGCAGGCCTGGGGACGTGACGCTTGAAGCTCTGCTTTGTGGCAACAGGGAGTTTGCAAAAAATTAATAGCTGGTAACCCAAGTCGCCAAGGAAACTTTCCCATTTTCTAGCGGACAATGGGATTTTTTCAAGCCGTGGGTTTTATCGTACCGTTCTCAGTTACAGCGGTGAGCGGTAGCACTGTTACAGACTGAGGTCGGTGCTGGTAAAGGAAATGGTGCTAAGGTTTCTGTAGGTAATGCAAAGACTGCCTTGTGGGAACAGAAGGCATTGTGTGCCCTCTGTTTGAGTTTGAAATACAAACAAAAGAGGCTTAAATACAACTGAACTAATAAACAAAACGTAGGTTGAAGCATAAACCCACAGAGGCATTTAGGTTGCTGTAAATACAAACGTGGTTCATCTGTGATGTTTCCCAGCATTGTTATTAATTTTATGTTGGAGCCTTTAGGAACTGCATAGAACAAGGGCTTGTCTGAGAGACAGACTGCACAGCCATAAAGCCAAGGCTATTAAGCATAATATCCTGTGATCCCCTGATTCTGCTCCAGACAATTACAGTGACTGAATATTGGTCAGTGAGAATAAAAGCTTATTTATCACAGGCCCCTTTTTAATAAATTAACCATGTTCACCTACAGATGGAGGTTACAGATAAGTACCAGGTAAATTGCCCTAAATGTTTGGGGATTTTTGGTAGCACTGTTACCAGCTGGATATAATTTGTTTAGTTTGTTGTTGCTCCCTTTGGTTTGCTTTTTTCACCTTGCTCTGATGACTGGTCGGTTGCCATTTTCAGAAACAAACAGAACAATGGTAGCACAACTCCGCTGGCCAGAGCAGGGTTTTTCCTGCCGTTTCCCTTTTTTGCTGTAGTTTAAAACTAAAGAATAACTGTCAGAAACAGTATTGTCAGCAAAAACCCCAGTCTTTTGTCCTCACTTTGGTTGAGTGAATGCCCTTCTTCCCCATCGCAGTTATTATCGAAACAGTAGTCTTTAATGATGGTATACAAACACATGCTTGGTGCTAATATTTATATCTTTGTTTCTACAGGTTTTTATTCATAATCCTCATGCCCGAGGGCAGAGAACAAGCACAAACCGAATGGTGCAAAGTAACCAAGATTCGGACATTTCTCTTCTCAACATTAATCAAGGGATCACTTGTCTAGCTTCGGGAGTGCTGAACCCTCAGCTTGGTTATGACTGTCTGCTGGTTGGAACACAGACTAATTTATTGGCTTACGATGTATATAACAACTCAGATTTGTTTTACAGAGAGGCAAGTTAATTTAACTGTCTGCTTTTTTTAGTGTCTTCATTGTTTTATTTTTCTTTCCATTCTAAAGATGACAGTTTTTACATTACTTTGTCAATTAATTATGTCAATTAATTATCCTTGCATTAGTTATATTACTGTATTCAGAACATTTTGCCTTTAGAATATCTGGAATATAGGAATGTGATGTATGTCTGTGTATGCACATGCGAGAGCAAATTTTCATAATACGTCACACATCACCTAGCAAGACAAAATTTAAAACATCTAATAGGCATTCGGAGCTCAGCTAAACTGATAGTGATAATGTTGGAAGCTCTTTTTTTGATTTGTGTACTCCGGTGTCTCATTGTCTGCCGTTTCTCTTACCTTTAATGTTTCCCTGTAGGTTTCAGATGGAGCCAATGCAATAGTTCTTGGAAAGCTGGGAGATATTTCATCTCCACTTGCTATTATTGGTGGAAACTGTGCCCTGCAGGGCTTTGATTATGAAGGAAATGACCTTTTCTGGACAGTAAGGCTACGCATAATGCTTTTGATGTTATTACAAGATTCTTTCAATGGCACTAATTCCTCTTGATTTTTTTTTTTTATTATGATAAATATTAATTTGGTTGTTGATCTTTCTTAATTTATCTCAGACCTTAAACTGTATTTTGGACATGTATTCAGTGCACTCAGATGTTGCTTGAATGTTAACTATGTCAATCGTTCTGTTGCAATTGAGATCATAAAAATAGTTCAGCTTCTGACAGCTATCATCAGTATTGAGGACTGTCTTTCTCATTTTAGGTTACCGGAGACAACGTTTGTTCATTAGCACTGTGTGACTTTGATGGTGATGGCAAAAATGAGGTTTGTAACCGTTTACATGCAAATTCAGCTCTTTTCATGGTCTTGTAGTGAAATGATAATAAAAAACCATGGGTTATCAAATATGACTGACACACATTACCAGTTAAAGCGATCCCTGCGTGGAAGTTGTCCCTTTTTCATACGTCGGCCCGGCAAAGACATGCATAAATGCTCAGCCCGTGTACAGGGAGCAGCACTGGTCTCTGGCACTCCTCAGAGCGTGTAAAACCAGGCATGTCTGGAGTCTTCACAGCGTTACTGCCTGGCTTTGGTGAATCAATTGCTAGCTGTAATGGAAAACATCTCTCATTTTTCTGAACTACACCAGGAGAAATACAATGAAATGCATGTGATCATCAGTTGCAAGGCATCTATTTCAGTGGTATTTCTTGAATGTGGTTATAAATACTTTTTTAAATTTCAGAGAAACAACTTGCAAGATCTTACATGTAAGAGTGAGCTCTTAAAAAGCTGTGCTGTGAAGAGCTTCACTTACGATTGGTAAAATCAAGAAATCTGTCTTCACATCCAGTCCTCCTGTTTCTTCATAGTGACATGGGGAAATGAAATATTCCTTGCTTTTCTGATTTAAAATGAAGATAACTTGTAACAAGCATCTTGCTGATAAGATGTGAGACAACCAATAGGAAACAGCTGCCATTCTGATCATGCAGGCTGCAAGGGATGGATGAAGTCGTGAATTTGAATGGCATTCTCTGTTGTAAATGTTCTTCCATCCCGAATGAATTGAAGAATCATGCTTATAAGTATGAATCTTCAAGAAAAGTAATGGCTTCCTAGTATACGTCACGTGCAAGTAAATACGATGCTAAATCACCATGCTTTCAATTTTAATCATAATTACTTAAGCTTTTCTGTTTAGTTCCCAAAAAAATCCTTGTTTGGAATTTTACTTGGACTATGTAATGTTTATTGTGACATGTAAAAGGCCTCTACACCTCTTATGTGTTTTTTATAAATACTGAACTGATACAGACCTGTGCTTGATTGGGATCTTCAGGAAATGAAAAAATCTCAGGTTTTCCAATCAATTTCTACACAGCTTCTCTTAGGGTGTGTTTTTTTTAATGTGCTGAGAGGTGGTTATAGAAAGTGGAGACAGTGTATAAAGATTCAGAAACCAGGAAACTGATCTATGGCACTAATTGTAAATGTTTTGCTCTTGTGCTTCTAAATGGTTTTTTGGTTTTGCTATTGTTTCCTGCTTGAAAAAGGTTCATTCTCAGCAGTTGGTGTAATCTGATGCTACTTTGAGCTAAGCAGAGTTGGATGCATTATCCAACTAACTTACCCTGCCAGTTAGCCCGAAATGCATTTGCTGAGATTTTTTTTAGGGTGCTTTTTAATCTTAATTATGTAGGTGGTTTTTTTTTTATTTGTGGCTTTTGTTTAAAATTGAAGTTCTGAGAAAATGCACAGAAAGATCTTTTTAAATTGTTTATCACTTTGTGTCTTATCTGATAAATGGGTGTGCTACCTTCATTTCCATTCTTCCTGCCCCAGTAAAAACATGTCTACATTTAAAATTGACTGATTTTAAAACTGCATGAATACACTTCTGTCATTTAGTAGCTAACAAAACTAATTTGTTGTAATCACTGTCTTCCTCAGGATTTTAGATGGATACAGGTTACTTTCTCCCATCTTGCCAAAGACTTGGGAGGAAAAACTTTTGCCTTGCTTTTTCAAATTCCAATTCAGTGGAATGAAAGTCACTGAGGTGGATGAGTTGAATCAAACTGAATGAAAAAACATCTAGGCACCTCTGGGAAATGCAGCATCACCAGTAATTGTTTCAAGATTCTGTGCTTTTAGCTGGTCACTTTTTGCTGGTAGTTGGGACTTGTCAAGAAATCTGTACCTCTTACGTATGTTGTTTCTTGTAAATTATTTCAATAGCTACAGTAAGCTTAGCTTGGTGTAATTTAGTTTGTCATAATTTGAAGCATCTTTACTTGGGAAGAAAAAAAGCCTTTAATCTTTTTAAAAATCCAACTTTGATATGGATTTGTGTCTAGTCTGCCAAGTAAAGATGGAAGAGTCATTGGTTCCAGTGGGGGAAGGTACTACCAGGTTTTAAACTTTCATTTAAAATTCTGTTTGTCACTGATTTCATGGGTGTCTTTATGGGCAAGGCACTAAGCAGATCTGTTCCTTGGTTTCTCAATTTGCAAAATAGAAGCCGTGACTTGTCACCATCTTTAGAAAGTGCTTTTCCATGGGGCTCCTTTTCAGTTAATACCTTCTACCTGCTCAACTAAGAAACAGGAAAAGAACTAAGATGTAAGAAACGATAAGGAATGAGAATCCAGAAGACCCAATTCAGTGCTGATATCCTATTTGTATAATCATTTAAATCAAGTGAAAGCTCGTTTTACCCATGCTTTGCAGTAGTCGCAGCCGCCATTTAGCTTGCAGGAGCAGCGATGGTTTGATACTTGGATTCATTCGTTTTGAGTTTTTTTTAAATGAGGGATGTTCAGTGCTAAGCAATGATTTTTTTTTTTTTTTTTTCCCCCAGCTGTTTCCTCACAGGCTAGTAACTGGGAGTCGCTGTTTCTCTCAACCCATGTAGTACAAGTCAGAACTGAGTTGCAGGTCTCCTGCTCCAACACAGGCAACGTAGTATTTTTGATGTGTATAATTGCAGTTATGAATTATAACACAATCTTTTACGGTAAAAAAAAAAGTGTAGCCCTGATGTTCCAAAGTATCTTTTCTCATTCCTATCCCAGATATTTCACTACGCTTTTGTAGAGTCTAGCTTGACAAAAAAAGGTATAACTAATACTCGGTCAACGGGAGACTTCTGAAATCTTGTCTTGACAGAGGGTGCCTTTTGTTCCCCTGGCAACTTTTCACACAGCTGTTAATACTTCTTCATTGCTGGACTTGGAATATTTAATTGCCCTCTGGTTCCTGGAGTATGTCCTTTTTATTTCCTTAGCTTGAATAGCTATTTTTAAGGTAGAATTTATTTTTTTCTAGCTTCTTGTTGGCTCTGAAGATTTTGACATCCGGGTGTTTAAAGAAGATGAGATCGTGGCAGAAATGTCAGAGACGGAGGTAAATTACTTCTAGCTAATGTTTATTATAATTGCTGATGGAGCTGAAAGTATTGTGTACTGTAAAGCTTCTCCGGTTACTCTGGTTCAAATTTATTGTGTAGTTAAATAGTTACTTAACTGTTTGGCACAGTATCTCTTCTGCTAGAGCTGCAAAAGTTAGAGTTTAATAATGTCTTTCATTATGCACAGGGTTTTTTGCTTTGTTTATTTACAAACCTTTCGCCAGGCTGAGAAAAGTAACTATTGTTTGACTGAAAGTCAGGGCCCTGTCCAAAGGTGATTAAGGTGATTGCTGGATTGTGATTGAAGCTCTTGGTGCCTTCTGAGCAAAAGAATCTCTTCCCCAGTTTTCCTCAAATGCGTTGGCACAATCACGATGAAGTAACTTGCCCCTGTGTGTATCCAGACAGTGCACGGCAGGGTAGAAGGGGGTTGCCCAGGCAAAACGGGAGGTTTGTATTGCAGTTGGAGTTACACACTGGCTGTATAAACAGAGCTGCATCTTTGCAGCGCCTAAAGTAAAATATGGGGCAGATAGGTTTTCAGAGGGATTACTAAAAGGTGTGGGAGTTGCTTTTTAACTTAAGAACTGAGAGATCCCCACTGTTAACTTTTGGTTGTTTGGAAGGGAGAAAAATACCATTATCATTGCATTTAGGAGTTTTCTTAGCCTTCTCGTCACCCTTCTGGGCCCAGGGTAGAGTAAGGACACACTACAGACCTTTGTCCTTGAAGATCTGAGGTCTCCCCACTGCCCAAGTTGGGTCTAAAAGGCTTAGTTACTATTAAACCACTTACAAAGAGCTGTAAAAGGCAAATCCGGGCAGTGTTCTAGGAAGGGAAGCTGTTGCTATAGCTGGAATTAGAACTGGGCCTGTAATACCTTCTGCTGTTTGTACAGTAACCAGTCTAGAGTCATGTTGTGATTTCTAGTTAAAGGGAAGCTAAACGTCCATCACTCTCTTGTATGATTTATGTCCAGATGCACAGTAGAATTGTTTTAAATTCACACCTGCAGGGTCTTTAGAGGCCTGTTAGAATCCTACTGTTCTAATTTAAAAGGGCGCAGCTGCACCTAAACCTTTCCTTTAAGAAGGTAGATTCAGGGAACAGTGGCTTTATACATTGTGCTTTTGGAAAGTTTTGGACGACCTGAATAGTTTGCATTTTCTGTGTTTAATCACTTACTTTGGTGAAACTGAAACTGTAGTGATTGTTGTGATTCTTGAATTTATAAAGGGACAGTCAGGTATTAAAGGGAGTATTGCTGCCTTTGTGAGTTTGTGACTGTTGCTGGGGTCTTCTGTTTTTACTGGGCGCTCGCAATTTAGAGAGTATTGTTACTTGCGAAGGCCTTTGGAGAAGATCTGTCAGATGGAAGGGTAAAGGGTTTGGAAACCATGTTTTATGGTAAAAAAAATCAAGGAGCAGTCAGCTGAGTTTAAGAAATTTGTGAAGGATTTAATTTAAAGTCGTCTCCTGTGCTACACTGTACAGAAGACCAGACAGACGACTGCAATTGTTCCTCCTGACATTAAAATCTCTAGTCTTAGCGTGTGGAAAAACCTGCATTTCCAAGCACTGAGAGCCTTAGCTCAATGAAGAATTGTAAGTTAATGGGTCTTAAAAGGAGTGAGAAACAGGCTGCGTTGTGACTCTTGGGTCTTTCCCCGGAGCTGTTGCTTATTATGGTAATACCTAGCCTGGTGTTCTAATTGTGTTCCAGAAAAAGTCCAGCTGTGGGAGCTGTTAATTTTTATCTCGCTCATCTTGGGCAAAGATTTTGTACCAAAAATATCTCTAGGGCTTTCCCAACCCCCCATGTAATGTTGAACTCCTTAACATCCTCAGCTGCTGAAGCTTTAAGGAATGTTGTGTGTTTGGAGTAGGTTCTCAGTGATAATATGTTAGCACTGATGACCACAGGAATCCTATGGACAGTTGTGTTGCTGCTTGTGGTAGGAAATACTTGGTCAAAGTACACAGTTTGAGGGCAATTCTGCAATCTTTGCTGAAGTGTATCTTAGCGCTGGCAATGCAGCTTGTGTGAAGAAATCCTACAAGACCTTTGGTGATTTCAAACTGATTTTTAAAAGTAGTTACTTCAGTATTTAATGCTTCCTACAATAGACTTGCCTACCATTTAAGTAGTGTACAGTTCATATGATATAGACATTGTATGGTCTGTTCTCTGTTACCTGAAGATGCAGAAGTTTTCACTCCTGTATCCTCTCTCTCCCTTGTTTCCCCCCACAAGACTATTACTGCACTTAGCCCCATGTACGGCAGTCGGTTTGGCTATGCTCTCTCTAATGGGACGGTCGGAGTTTACGACAAGACAGCCCGCTACTGGAGGATCAAGGTTAGTCCGATGTTAGAATATCCATCATCACTGAAAGTTGGAAAGCTGCTGGGAGATTGGGTCCCTAATCTCAGGTCGTTCTGATGTTATCCTGACTCCTTAGATGAACTTGAAATTTCCTGCTGTGCATAGCACTTAATGTAATTTTTTTCTTACAAAATCTACCTATTTTTATAGATACATGTGAAACTAATACCATGTCAGTTCCTTCAGTGCTTTTGGGACTGTTGGTGATGGCTTAAACAACACTGATTCAACGGTACAACTAGGGATGCTTCAGCTTTGCAGGGTCGCTTAAGTAACAAAGATGCAACAGAGAAATTTGTGTTCACTGTTAGAAAATGCCTCTGGCTGTATTTGTTGAATCAATAAACCGTTTTTCAGAGACTGAATTAATCTTGCATTGTCTATGTTCGAAGTTAATTTTCACATCAAGAGCAATTTGCTGCTGCAGCAAATCATGTTGTCAAGATCCTTTCCTGATGCTCATTTTAATATTCTTAATATAACACGGATTAGAACAGTCTATGTAATAGTAATAAGTGAAAGGACTCCTTGGGAGGCGGCAGGAAGAGGCCAATGGCTTTCCTCAGTGGTCTCATTTTATGACAATGTTGAAGCCCTGATTTTTTTTTTTCTTCCCTCTAGGGAATTTGGCTTTTTACACTTTGTTTTTGTGAGTTCTAATCATCTGCTTGGATGAAAATGTATTTAAAGGAAAGATCAGGTCCTTTGAGAGCAGTGGATTAGATTTGTAATGCAGGGGCTAAGATTTCAGGGATGTGTGTGACCTTACAGATAATGATGCTCAAACTTCCTGTTAAGAGACATTTTTCTATTCCTTTCTGTAAACTCTGCAGTCTCATACTCCAGTGTCTTACATGTGTCAAGCATGTGCAATTTCGAAAACGTACCCAAGCTTAATTTGTTCTTTGTTTTCTGTCCACAGTCTAAAAACCACGCAATGAGCATACATGCGTTTGACCTGAACTCTGATGGTGTGTGTGAGTTGATCACTGGCTGGTCCAACGGAAAGGTGAGTTTATACAGAGGGGGAATGAGGAGCTGTAAATCTGGAAGCTGTGTTTGAACAAGGCTGTTAAATTGTTTGAAAGCCAAAAAATTAAAAAGACTGTTGAAAACCGCGTGCTAAAGAACTATTGCAGTAAACCTAGTTCGGCTGCTGACTCCTGTGCCAAGTGCAAGATCACAGAAGAGCGGCTTCCTCTGCTTAGCTCAGAGTCAATTGCTAAGGAGTGGTAAGTTGTTTCCATGGTAGCGGAGATCATGTGCCACATCCTAGAGCTCTTGAGTGTCTCTCTTCAGCTGTGTCTTGAGCACATGCTAATAATCCTCTGCGACGTTTCCTGAATGTTCTCGGACTACAGGGAAGACAAAGCGGTTATGTAACAGGAGAGCAGCGTCAGTCTTGACTATGGCAGGATTAATCAAGCATTATTTAATTTTGTGTAAAAGCGTTCTATACAGCTCATTCCTAGTCTCTTAAGCCTGTTGCTTGGTATTCCCCTTTGCCAGAAATGACTGTTCTAGCTTCCAAATCTCTCCTGGATGCAGCTTGCCAGGTTTTTTTGTAAAGCTATGCTTTTTTCTTCACACCTCTCATTACTCTCATTAGCCTGGGGGAATTTAATTAATTTCATATCAAGCTGGCAGTCTAGAGCCCAGGTATGTCGTAACTTATGTTGGATTAGGTGTATAACATTGTTAAAGAGAGAACATCTCCTTGCTTTACTCCTTTTTCTGTTCTTTTTCACTGGCAGTCTCTACCCTGCTTCTTGGTCTGAAACAGTCCCTAGCTCCTAGAAAGAGTAGTGCTGGGTCCCGTGCTTTGGAAAAGACACCGCACGGAACTGAGTCTCCCTCGCCGTTCTTCTCCAATGGAAGATAATTAAAGGTTGTGGTATTTGTGTATAAAAATAATTCACCACATAAGGGCTGCAGCTAAGAAGAGAGATTGTAAATACTGCATTAAGGTTCAGTCCCATCGTTGCTGCATTCACGTGTGCATAACCTTCCCGGTGCAGACTTGCAGTCCCCTTCTTCCCTTCCTCTTCTTTGTAAGTTAGGGAAGCATCTCTAAAGAGCAGTTCCTTCTAGCTGAGTCTAGAGGTCATTTCTTGATGGTGGTTTTTTCACGTGTGGTGGTCTGATCAGCAGAGCTGCCAGTTCACCTGCAGTTCCTTGAGCGGAGCTGTCTTTGGTTAACAGCTCGGAGTACGGCATGTCATATATTTTGGAGTTAGCTTTTCTGTTCATGCTGTGCCTTGGAACTCTCTGTTGTTCCAGGTTGATGCACGCAGTGACCGAACTGGGGAGGTCATCTTTAAGGACAACTTTGCTTCCTCAATTGCAGGAGTGGTGGAGGGGGATTACAGAATGGATGGGAGCACCCAGTTAATCTGCTGTTCAGTTGACGGTGAAGGTAAGAGCGTTGTTCAAGATATTAATTTATTACACAATAATATCAGGCACATCACATCATCTCAGATTAGCTAAACATCGTTTCGGTTCCATAGGCATTTTTGTGTGCCAAATTTTCTTCGCTTTATGCCAAGTTAAGGGAATTTTGAGTTACGTTCTGTGCACACAGGATTTTGAATATTGCCTTCTCTGCGATAATCAGCGTGTGTTTCATTATGATTCAAGAAGGCATCAAAATTCATTTGCCTAACGGAAGAAGTCCCATCCTAATAATGCAAAGATAACTATATTCAGTACAGACCGTGGTTCTTCAGGCAACGTTATGATAGATGAATGTATAGGAAATCTTTTTTCCTATATGTGATAATTCTTTGGTCGCTTTACAGCAGGTAAAGGTGTTCAGAGAGCTAAGAGTGTGTGTGTTTTGGTTTTCTTCTAAAGACGGATAGTTTTTACATTAGAAATTTTAGATGTTAGCAGTCCTTTGTTTGCTGGAAAATGCTATCCTGAGACTGGACTGGTGAATTTATCCCACTCTGCATTCAAGAATGGTTACTTGCGTTCAACCTGGTTAAATGTGAGTGGAAACAAATACGATCACAGATTATTTAAATAAGCTCAGCATGAATTTACAGGGATGGCTCCAGGAAAGACACCGGTGTGATTATCCGACTGCTTGGCGTCACTGGCCTGAGACAAGCAGGTCTGGCACAACCCATTTGGAACAAAAGCCTGTCCTTGTTAAATAGCACAGTGTTTTGCTGTCTGTCTTAATCACAGGCTGTGGGGTTGCGCTGCGCTTGAGCTTCAGCATATAAACCTTTTTCCCAAGCTTACAGGAGGGGAACATTGTACACAGTTCTGAGGATATCTTGTCCCAGCAGAGCTGAGTAGGTTAATAACACTGAACATGATCACGCTTTTCTGATGGGTACATAATAAACAAACTTTGGCACAATGGGGATCCCTTTTGGCTGGAGCTTTCAGGCATTATTAAATAGTAATAGCCCTGTTGTTGGGGTTATATGGACAATGCATTCTCGTAGTCCTTGTCATTAGAGTTCTGTTTAGGGCCAGCATCCTTCCACATGAGGCGTTCTTCTGTGTTCCAGTGTATTTTCTGTCTTGCTCTCATTTTAAATGAATGATTTACTCAGAAATAATAAAGCGGGTCCTTTCGTCGGAGGACAGTGTGCATGCTAAATGCTTTTCAAGTTCCCTGCAACTTTTTACTGGGGTTACATAGTCAGGCAGCATATTCTTCACAGGTACAAGATTTTTGTCCCTGGCTTTCGTTGTCAGCTGCAACCAGAGCACACAGCCCTAGAGCAAAATGGAAGTTTATAGCAAGCGTCTTTGTCTCATCATCTGTTCAGCTCTTCCGTCTCCACGGGCAGTTGGAGATATTTCCGTAACTCTGTGCTCCACTGGGCTACTGGGAAACAGGTCTTACCCCTTGAAGTGAAGTATCCCTTGATTTGGGGAAAAACTACTGTGGGTAAATCTTGTTTACTGGCTGATTGACAGTGACTTACAGTCACCTCCAGACAGAGTAACAACTCCTCTGACCAGCTCTAGAAATCCAGGAACACACTTTATTAATTTTGCATAATTGCAAACTTGCCTAAGCACCTGAAACAATGATTGCAGTGGGAATCCTCTCGCAAAAGGACCGGGTGCTGCACTTGTCTGGTCAGGTGAAGACAGCTTAAAGACAGGTTGGAAATTCACCTTTTTTTCTTTTTTTAAATGTGCAGTTCTCTTATCCTGATCGCCAGGAAAGTCAAAGCCTCTGTGGGTGTAAATCAATGCTCAGGTTTTCAGCTGAATTGTACCAGCTGAAGATCAGAATCAGTATCTGCTGCTGAGGTGGTGCAAGAGGGTCTTGTTACAGAAACTAAAGTTTTGGGGAGGCTGTGAAAGGCTTTGGCTATGTTTTGTTTCTGTACAGTCCGAGGCTATCTGCCAGGAGGTGAGGAGATGAAAGGAAACCTAATGGATACAAGTGCTGAGCAGGATCTGATCCGAGAACTTAGTCAAAAGAAACAAAATCTGCTGCTGGAATTAAAAAATTATGAGGAAAATGCAAAGGTACTACTTCAACAATGTGTACGGCTAAAACACACCTTTCTGTTGCTTTAAATCTGGAGTAATGTGGGAAGCGGTCATAGGGCAGTCCAGACAAGTCAGAGCTGTAACCTGCTAGGATGCAGCGAGATTGTCTGCTGGGGATTCCTGCTTCTGCATCTGGCTTGCTCCTTGTGCAAGTTCAGAACTTGCTTTTGGTATTTTAATAAGTAACATTTTCCTTGCTCTTTCGTCTTGCCAGAGCAGTTGTGTTTGGAGCTGGATTCTGTTCAGCCCGGTGCTTTGGCTTATGACTGCAAATTGTAATTTTCAATGCATGAACCAACTCGGGGGTCAGAGGGGATTATTTGAGAGGATCAGGTGAATGGGAGCACTGCCAGGGTGTAGGAAGCACGCTTGTGGCTTGATGGTGGAGGTGCAGAAGTAAAGAGCTTCAAAAAATAGTCTGAGGAAAGAGGGGACTCATATTTGAACAGTAAATGACCACCATAACAAAAGCATGGAATTATATAAGCTTGTGCTTAAAATTGAATATATGTTAAGTGCTTTTCTGAATAAAGGTTTGGGTACAGAGCTGAGCTCCACTGACAGTAAAGCACTTGAACAAATTGTAGCACAGGTGTCCATAGCTCCATGCCTAATCCAGCCGCTGTTCATAGCAATGTGAAGTGTCGGGGAATTGCTGTAGCACAACCTTCTCCTGCAAGAAAAAAGAACTGACTTATGTGTATGTTTTCTAGGTTGCTTGAATGAAAATCTTGAAATTCTGATACTGAAGGGTATGTGTTTTGCAACAGGCTGAACTGAATGCTCAACTGAAGGAAGCTGATGGGCAGAGAGGTGTGATTCCAGCAAATACCCAACTCCAGACAGCCCTCTCGGTTCATCTGGGCTCTGACAGCCAGTCTGCCCATGTGGAGCTGTCTATTTCCACCACAAATGGTGAGTGGTAACCTGCAACCATTGACATTCATTTCATGTAAATTCATGCAAATGTTTAGTTATATTTAGCTGATGATTTGCCTGTCTCTCCTTTATTGTCTGTAATTTCCCCTTTGTGGTCGCTTTCCTTTCACAGAGTTTTGAATCAAGCTGTGTTCCTTTGATGGGTCTCAGGGGAGAGATGGAATTTGTTTCCTGTTATGTGTTATTTTCCAAGGCAATTAACATTTAACTTGGATGAAATGAGTCTTGGTGATCCCCGCAATGCTCCTTGTGTTGACTCTAAACATTAACCTACAGCTGTGTTAGTGAGGGTGTTGCAAGAATGCAGCTGGACCTCAGCTGGCTTTTATGCAAAACTGGAACTATGCCAAGGTAGCGAATTCACCTAGCACCAGGCGTGCTGAGGATGCGGTCAGCTCCAGATGTGGTAGTGCTGGTCATCTGGGATATTTTAACAATTCAGAGGAGGGGTGTAAAGAGTTGGCTGTGCTTAATTCTGAAAAGAGTGGTGGTTTGTTGCCAGAGGACAGCTGTTAATTTAGGTACTGCTTTTTCTTCCTGTTGCTAAGACACAATCATCCGTGCTGTGCTGATCTTTGCTGAGGGCATATTTGAAGGAGAGAGCCACGTGGTACATCCCAGTCTCCAGAACCTCTCTGGTTGTGTTCGTGTTCCCCTTACTCCACCCAAAGATGTCCCTGTGGATTTGCACATCAAAGCCTTTGTGGGTTACAGGAACAGGTGAGTTTTGTGTTGTGATCTCTGCTGGTCTCCAGAGCCAACTGTGTGACCAGGAAACAGCAATGATGTGGCTTCATGCTTGTCCCGTGGGAAGTGCACCGTTAATTCCCTGGTGCCCCACTTCTCTGTGTTACTGGAAGGAGAGCTGGAATGCTTTCTTAAAAACTCTTGCACCTGTGATGCTGAGCTCTTCTCCAGACAAAGTCTAAATGCTCTGGAGTCCCTGGGACCTGCTGTGCTCTGGCTCTGCCTTCAGGGGAACACTGAGCATTTCTTGTCCAGGAGATCCCTTGCAGTGGGTCTCTGGAGGGAGCCGGCAGAGGTAGAGGCTGTATCCAGGCTGCCTGCTCCAGGAGGCCGCCTCTCCCGGCCCTGAATGGTGGCTGCTCTGGACGCAGCACCTGAGCAGGCCTGGAGGCACAGTGGCGTCTTTCAAGCTACGAAGTAACCCTGGACCCATTTGTCTTCAGGGCAAGTAGAAAGTAGCATATGCCTGATTTCAAGACAACTCTTTTCCAGTTTCCCATATACACACACGTCTCTTCATATATGCTTGACACTAACTTTCTCCCTGCTCCCTGAACAGGGAGGCGTATTTTGAGAGCTAGCCAACCACTGCAGAAAGAATGTATGGGACTGAATTCCCTTTTTTTTCTCTATTTGTCATTATTGCTTTTAATAAGACTTCACTGAACCTGTAAAGAAAATATTCAATCACATAGTAAGATCTTAAACGTGTTAGCCTAGAGAATATATTTCATTGGAAGGATTATGGAAAACGTAAGCAGTAGGGAGGGATCATTCAACCTTGTGATGGGATAAGCCTGGAATTTCCAAGTTCCAGTGTTTTTTCTGGGAAATGGTGAGCAGCTGATTACATAGCTGGAAGCTGCCGATGTCAGTAGCCAGCTCAAGAAGGACAGGAACCGTTGCAATAGGTGAATCCCTAGTATGTTAGTAACTGTCTCTATTTTTCCTTTGGATTGCTTCCAGCACACAGTTCCATGTATTTGAGTTGACAAGACAGCTTCCCCGCTTCTCCATGTATGCCCTGAGCAGCCCGGACTCGGCCACAGAGCCGCTGAGCTTTGTTAACTGTACAACGAACGAGAGGCCGCAAAGGGTGAGTTTCTGCTCTGCTTCCTACTCCCGGTCCTGCGTACAGATACTGCAGGTGGAGAGTTTGCAATTAGCTTGAGATTGCCGAGACCAAAGGAAAAATGATGCAGTGAACTGCACTGCTGGCCTTTGGAGTCTGTGTATTACAACTTGACTTTTTTTCCTTCTTTAAAAGATACCTCAACTGAGGCATTCCCTGCTTCAGGAATTCCTGCAGCTGCAGGAACTAATGACCTGAGAACATGAGGCGTTTCAGATACTAAATTGTTTGCTGTGTGGCAGTTGATGGAATGCCAGTAGCAGGAGCCCTATAGCGAGTGATGAATTTTGTAAACGGGCAGAGAACAGGAAAAAGGCAGTACAGTGCCCAGGTAATGGCTCAGTTTCACAACAGATGAGCAGCAGTGCTGTAGCTTTGGTTCTAAAAGATCTGAATTGTGGGATGGCAGTAATTAGAGCTGGTCATTTCCCTCATAACTGTAGGGTTCTGCCATATTTACATGACCTTTACTGCCTTAAATGGCCGAGGCAAAAACCAAGAAGAAATGAAAATTTCCTTTAAATTCTTGCGGTAGAACCAAGCCTTGCTTCCCAGCCTTCTCCGGTCTCCAGGCCTGGACTTTTGTTTTGACTTGGGCTGTGATCTTTGGTTGTTGGATTTGATTTTGTTACAAATATTCAGCTTTGGAGCAGGGAGTCAACTGCCCCCATTCTAACAAGTTCATGATGTGGGTTTAGGGGATAGAATTTAGTAAATGAAATTTCCACGGTACCCTGACCAGAGAGCCCTGGTGCCCATTGCATGCAGGGACGTTGCGTGGTTCTCCAGGCTTTCCACACAGGTGATGGCTGATGCTCTTCACTTTATTTTTGCAAGGTGGTTATGTGGCTGAATCAGAGCTTCTTGCTACCAGAGGATGCAGAGTTTCAGAGCGCTCCCTTTCAGGTTTGCTTCACTTCCCTTCGTAATGCAGGACAGCTCTGCATCAAAATCAAGCCCGGCGGCGAAGTGAGTACCTTCATGGACAAGGGGAACACCCGTTTAATTATACTCCAGTGAAACTTAAGGGTGGTGCCAACATGAGGAAGTAAAAACGAAGCAGGATTGAACAGGCAGAGGAAGCCCTCATGTTTTAGGGATGTTTTTAGAAACTTCTGGGTCTGTTTACTGTTAGTGGGTAAAATTCTAGAGCCAGGTAATGAAGAAAACTGCTTAGCCTACAGATCTGTAGGAAGGTATTTGTTCCCACACAGAGTGGTTTCAGGGAGCCATAATTTGAGGCACAAAGGCTGCCTGTAACTCTTTCACTGGTCCTGGATGCACAGATGCCTCTTTACCCCAGGCCTGAATCAAAGCCCCTTTGAAATCACTGTCTCCTTATCTACTTAAAGCTGTAGAGCTTGCTCATGCAACAATTTTGTCTCCTGATAGAATGAACTGCTTTGGGCCTGAGTAACTGTTGGAGAGGCAGTCCTGCTGGGCAATTCCGGGGGATGTTTTGGCATGGAAGAGTGCTGAAGTGCCTTCTTTCCTTTCTGACAGATTGCCATCAACACGGATGATATTGATCTGGCCGGTGACATTATCCAGTCAATGGCCGCCTTTCTGGCCATTGAAGATTTGCAGGTGGAAGCAGATTTCCCTGCATATTTTGAGGAGCTGCGGAAAGTGTTGGTCAAGGTGAGGAGGCATTGGGCATTTCTAAATTGTCAGCTAAGCAGTCACTGGGGGCATTTGTATGACAGGATCTCTAAATTGCTTTGTCTTCTTCGTGGATATCAGCCAGTGATGGCTCGCTATATATTCTGTGCAAAGACAATGGGACACCCTCAACTTTCTGTTATTCTTTGTTCTGTGGAACAGGCCCTCGCTCCCCAGCAGTTGATTGTTCAGAATAATGTAAATATGTTGCCTTGGAGATTGAGCTGTGGGTTTGGGTCAGGGAGTAAGGTCTGTATCTCGGCCTGATCACTCCCTTCTGGGGGACAGGGTACCGCTCTGGCAGCCGCGGGGTGAGGGGAAGGAGAATGGTCCCAGGGATGCTGGTAGGTTAAGTTGGGATGTTATTTCCTGTTACGCTGGGCCAAGGTTTAGCTTAAACAATTACCTGTATGCCCAGAGTGCCGGGGGCCCTTTCTCATGACTGTGTGCCTTGGACAGGTGGACGAACACCACGCGGTGAATCAGAGGCTCACTGCCGACATGGCTGAACACTCCAACCTCATCCGCAGCATGCTGGTTCAGGCGGAAGACGCGCGACTCCTGGGAGACATGTGAGCAACTGCTGCTTAGCTTGTGTGTTTTGGGTTTAGAACAGCCAGTCTTTGTTTTTCTTTGTTTTTCAGGCAGAAAAGAGCACAAAAAACCACTTGCGTGATAAAGAGGTTGCCTAGTTACAACTCTTGATGTAGAATTGGTACCTTTGCTGGTCCCACTGTGAGCTCTCCTTGAGCCTTGTCTTGTTCTTTCAGTGGAAAACCAGCCTGGGGAAGACAAAAGGGCAGAGGTAGGGGCTTAGCATGGAGCAGGTGGGGTGGATCAACCTCAAGATGGTGAGGTAATTAGAAGAGATACAGCAAGGGAAGAAGATGATAAAAGCTGTCCGTGGTGTGTGAACTCTTGAGAACACCAAGAAAGAAATTTTAGGTGTCAGTCCTTTCGCTCTGACTGCTGTGTTCTCCTGCTGATGTCCTATCTTTTCTGTCAAGAGCAGCAGTAAAGAGGTCTGAGCTAACACAGGGCAGCGTCACTTTCACTGGGGAAAGTGGCATCTCCTCTTTGGGTTGCCGGATAAAAAAACTGCAAAAATAGACCCTTTTTTTTCAATAAAATAATGAGTATAACCAACATGTCTAGACAAGTCTGTTGTCTTGTAGCTGAAAGACATGCGGGTAACCATGGTAGCCATCACCATGTATTGCTGCACCTTTCTACTGACAAACCAGGAATGACGCTCTTGTCCCCAGAGATGCAAATAACTGGACTGATTGTTCCCCCAGGAAAAACATGAAGGCACGGTACATCGAGCTGTATGATCTTAACAGAGATTTAATAAATCAATACAAAATTCGTTGCAACAACCACACGGAGCTGTTGAATAACCTGAAAGCTGTGAATCAGGCAATCCAGAGGGCTGGGCGGTTACGTGGTAAGTGTGTGTCTTTGGAGGGAACGGGGAGTCTTGGACCCCACTGAGGCGGGTAACGTTTCAGAGGCCACCTGGGTTAGTTAAGTGACTTCAGGATTTTTGGCCTGAAGCTAAATGAGTAGAAGTAATCTTTCATAGCCAATCGCCTGTGACATCAGTCATAGCCAATTGCCTGTGACAGTGAACTGTGAGTGTCCAATATCATCTGGGATCACCGTTTTAGAAAGAACAGTTCAAAGCAGTGGTATAGAAATCGCTAGTTTTGTTGAACACAATTTAAAAAACATTTTTAAAGCAATGTTTCAGTTCTTGATTTATAATTCTGCTTTAAAAAAAAAGCTACCAACTTAAGCAAGGCTGTTTATCTATATTATTAGTTCTGTAGGTCTTTGAGGAAGGAGGTATTTTTTGTGTGTTTATAGCATTCCCCTTCAACAAGCCCTTTAAGCTCTACTATAATGACACTGCAGAAAATTCTTCTTTAAAGAAAGGATTTTATTTACGTATTAGAAAAAAGCTGGCACTTCACTGTGTGTTTGAAAATATTTGAAAGAAACCGCTAAATTTTGAGACTAGACCTAATAAGTATTTTTACCAGTTTCTTACTCAGTAACTAAGTGTTCTTTCTTTTCCTTTTTTTCTCTTTACAGTTGGCAAACCGAAAACACAAGTGATCAGTGCTTGTCGGGACGCAATAAGAAGCAACAACTTTAACATGCTGTTCAGGATAATGTGTGTGGGAACAGCCTCTTCCTAAAACGACGGGAGGAGCAGCAGCTGCACAGAGGCAGTGTTTCCACGCAGCGGGCAGATAACGGACCAGTAATGACAAGCGGTTAATTCAGTCCCCTACTCCACTGTACGGTGAAGTAATTGCAAAGGTAGCATTTTAGTTAAGCCATCGGGCAATAAATATTATTACGCAGGCCAAAGGACAGCAAGCTTCGTGAAGAAAGCGTCAGAGTTTAAGTGCAGATGTGATATTTATGCAAGATGGAGGTATAACCTTGGAACAGTTATTTTTCTTACATTAACTTATTTATGTATTTTAATATATTTTGTAGTTAAGGCATCGGCCTTTTCCATTAAAACATAGACTGGTTTGACTGCTTTTGGTCTGATTTAGTTGGGGAGATGCGTACGGTTAAGTTTATTTGTTGTAAAAAAAAAAAACACTTTTCTGGTTTTGCAGCGTAGTCTCTGTGCGCACCAAGCACTTAAAGTCTCTGTGTCGGAGAATCCCGGGTTTCATTGCAGGGATGTGCTGCTTTCTAGGTAACTGCAATTCGGTGCACTAGAAGCACCAAAGGGATAACATCTCCTTGCTGGCTTTTAAGCCAGAAGATCTTTGAAAGCCGTCCAGCTCTGCGATCCACGCAGGTAGGAAGCAGTCTGTTTCATATCCGACACTCTCCCCACACCTGGATTGCAGGAAGTTTTGCTTCCAGCTACTGGTACCGTGGTGCCGCTGTTGGAAAAAACGGCAGGTACTGAGGTGGACAAGGGCGCATTTCAGGAACAACAAACACAAACTACACACCCAAGCTGGTGCATACTTATGAAGAGCTGGCAGTGCTTAATAGGATCAAAAGAAGAAGGTATTGAAAAATCTCTTGGCTCCTGGCTCAAACCTGTTTATTAATTGTGGGATTTCTTAGAATTGGATTAAAATATTACAGTAAGGCTGTATCTTAGATCTAAAGATATTTTAGAACCTTTGCCAAAGCAAATTTATTCTAGAAGCTAAAAATATCGTGCGCGGGATGGAGGTTGGGCCCCAGTGCTCCTAGCTCCCGTGCCATTCATCGCATTACCACTGCGTGGATCGGTGTTCGCAGCGGGGAGGAGGCGGTCCGCCTCTGTGCAGCGAAGTTCTTGGGTAGCTTGTCGGGGCTGTCAGTATTCGCATCCTGTAACTGGTCTGTCTCTTACTTGCCACTACTGAACTAAAGCCAGCAGCCCACCATTCGTTACAGAGCAACTGGTGAGCTGCAACCAGTTGGTTGGGGAACGTAGTTCTTGCAATATTTTAATCCCCAAAATGGCCTCTTGCCGCTGCTTCGGTCCCTTCAGTACGGAGAACTGCGCTGCCAAAAGCAGAGATCTCTGTCACTTCAGATCTGCAGCGGGAGCTCATTTGAATCCTTTTAAGAACCTGGTCGTTAGTCAAATCCAGCTCTTTGGTAAAAGGGGTGGTGAGCCACCCATGCTGTTCTAAGCAAGCGAGCTTTAAGACTTGATTATGGAACAGTCTCCTGGCATAAGTGCTGGGCTTTCTGCCACCTGCTGTACCTGTTCCCACTGTTTCAACCTCCTTTTGTTCTTCACGTTCAAAATCCTAACGCTTGCTTACTTATGTTTACGTAGTCCGTTCAATGATAAGAGAGTGGCTCTGATCAGAAAGCAGCTTTCCCATCAGCCTGATTTTCAGGGCTACACAGCAGGCACTTCCAGTCCCAGCTCTGTTTTGCTCTTGGCAGCGAGGTCAGTCCTTCGGTCACAGTCCAGGCCTCTGATAAGGCTCATTTCCCCTGGCTAAGTTTCTGACAACAAATTTGTCATCTATTTTCCCGTAAAAACAACTTTTATCTTTGCCAAATGTAAAATCCACGTCCCGTAAGCTGAAGTGATACCGGGTTCGCAGTTGCCTGTTGAAATAAAGCAGCCCTTGGCTGGCGCGCAGCAGCCAGCTGACGCAAGCTGAACCTGCACCAGGAGATCAGTGGAAACAGTCCCCGCTGGTACGATTCAGCCCAGGACTAAGGCCTAGCGATCCTGTTCTCGGGTACGGGAGGGAACTGGTCACAGCAGGTTAAGCTGCTGGTCAAGGACAGAATAACCTCTGAAACCACACTAGTAGAGCTGCGTGTTGCTAAAAATTCACGGGCTTAGATGGCACCACGCCTCGGTACGTGTGCTGGGGATTGGGTCTAGACCTCGGTCCTGCCCCGCTGGGGCACTTCAGTTTGGGCTGGAGCCCTCCTCCTTCAGCCCTTCGCTGCCTGGGAAACACACTGCAGGAGTACGCTGCTGGATCAGCGCCCGCTGAAGAGGGATCTGTGTAACAGGGATTGTCAACGTCCTAGTTCAAGTTCCAGTTTGGAGTTTAAAAAAAAACAAAACAAAACAAAACAAAACAATTGGAACTGACCCCTGACAACAGGTTATCTGATCTTAGCCCCCGTTTCTCAAGTCCTGTGGTTTGCTGCTCATCTTACTTAATACTAATTCACTGAATACCCGATGTCAGAACTTCTTTGCCTGCATGTTTATCAATGCTGAAACCATGCCTTTAGTCTGGTCTACAGCCAAACTGTTTTACCTTGCTCCATATTGAATTGTTCCTTTTTTAGCTACTTGGCAAACTGATAACCACCAAATCCCGAAAGATTTGTTGTGAAGCATTTGCGTAACTCAGCACTTCAGTAACTGAAAGCTGCCGGTACCCTGCAGCAGATGCCAGGCTTTGGAGGTGCAGCCAGCTGGTGGGAAACGTGCGTCCCCGTACAGCCGAGCTGATCGACGGCTGCGCGAGGCCATCTTGCCTGGTATGACGTTTCTGTTCTCTCTCGCTCACGCTCCATAACTCCGTTCACTTACTGTTCTCGATCCTATTTTTCTATATTGTCCTGCTTACTCATTTTGTGGGTATGTATATATTTCATATGCCTTTCCATAACGATCAGAGTACTTTGCAAGCAGCCATGCCTAATTGTAAATTCAGATTTGTATCCAGCAAGAGCAGCTATAGAGAGGGCTCCCATTATCGGCGCAGCCTAAACGAAGACCCCTCTCCCCCAGTAGCTCATGTCATTTGAAATTTCGGCGAGCGGAGTCTCCCCTGTACCTGCAGCGCCAGCCATGCGTGGGGCTGCCTTTGGCTTTCGGGACTGAACAGGAAGGGCAGGAGAGCAGAGACGTGTTGATTTTTAAATCTTTGAATGCTAGCTGCAAATTTGGCTTCTTAAATTACTTCATCTCGGTCACCGGAGGCAGAAGGGTGGTTCCGTGTGCGATCAGATAGATAGGGGCTTGCTCAAGTAGAGGCTGGTATGCCCTCTAGTGTATTGTTTGTTATTAAAAAGCAGCAAGCTTCAGAGAGCCCAGCTTCTTCCCAGTCTTCTGGGAGGCTGTTCCAAGATCTACCAAGCACACTCTTAGGTTGGCAATGCAGTAGAATAAGTAACTTTGTTTTGTTAATTAACTTACTCCCAACTTTGCCTAGCTGACTATGCTGTGAATAGCTGTGGTGTCTGTCACCTTTGTTTGAAACGACCCAAACAATTTTGCTTTTTCTTTTCTTTTCTTTGGCACCTCCACTACTTGTCTCTTTCTACTGGAGCAGCTCAGAGTAAGAACTTCTTTCTCCCCAAGAATAGCTGCTGCCCAGGAAGGCAACAGAGTGCCTCAGAAACCAGCGATTCACACAGAAGGGAGTCCTGTCCTGACTTCAGGATTTGTTTCTAGCTTCATCCCCTTGTCTTTGTAAGTAGCATAAAACAGTAGCAAAGGAAAATTAAAACGAAGCAAGAAAGTCTTGGCAGTGCACGGAGAAGCTAGCTTGGGGAGACAAGTCAGAATATGAACAAGGTAGCGTAGATCTCGCAATAGCAGCTTGGAGCAACCACGTTCCAGCTGTTCTCCCTGCCCAGCGGTGCAGGAGGGAAAGGCTAGAACCGAGCAACTGCTCGTAGTCCAGGACCGGACTGACTCTGAAACTATACGCTCCAGCGCATCAGGCTCTGAACGGCTGTGTTCTCCCCTTGCTCTGGCACCAGCGGGGCATGAGACGCCTTTCATTTTAGAAGCAATGGCAGCAGCTTCATGCTTCAGTGGTTCCTTTTTCAAACCTTGTGTGTTGGGATCCCAGGTGAAGGTTGTTGCTCCTGCATCTTCATGAAGGCATGCCCGAGGGACGTCCTGCTGCGGCGCTTAGAGGGGCGCAGCGTACCCGCGTGCCCACGCAGCCAGCCTTGCTTTGAGCTTACTGCTGCTCTGCGGCCAGCCGTGGTCTTGCACCGCTGCGCTGGTCCTCAACAGGCCTGGAACTGGAGAGGCAGCAGACTAATCCAAAGCTACCCTCTCCCAACCCAAGAGAGGCAGGAGGAAAAATAATGCGCACACGCTCTCCCCACCCAGCTCACTGCAAGCCCGTGGCCTGCACCTGTGCCTCTTCGTTGCCAAAAAGTAAAACTTTCAGGCAAGCACCTGCAGGCCGGCGCCGAGCCTCCACGGGGTGTTCTGCCTCCCGAAGCAACCGGCGCTGCTCTGCAACAGCACCTTTGGTGGGCTGCACGCCGCATCTGGCACAGTCCTGCTTGCAGCGACCGCGGGGCAGGCGAGCAGCGCGGAAAGTGTGTAGCGGGGGGAGGTACTGCACCAAGACCACCGCCCTTCTTGCAGTTTACCACAGGAGCTGCGGATCTGCTCCCTGGAAAGATCTGAGCTGATCTCCAGTGACAGAAGCCACGTTGCAGCTTTGCAGACCCCAAGACAAAGCTAATGCGGTGCGAGGCTATGCTGTTGGGGACCCTCCTACTGCCTGTGGATGACGAGCCAGGGAGAGGCGAGTTACCGCCTTCCTGCTGCCAGCCCACCTCCCCTGTTCTGGGGCCACAACCCTTTCACAGCTGAAGCACGGAGCCATCCACGTACCCACGCAAGTAGAGAAGGACGCAGGAGCGTTCTCTCGTCTGTTTAGCTTGTAAATTCTTTGGAGAAGGGGCAGCATCTGGGTCTGTCTGTGCAGCATTTAGCATAATAAAGTCCTGCTCCTTGTTACAGTGCCAAGTCCTTGTCAATGCCAGCAGCTTTACAGCCTCGCTGTCTTCCTTCCCAACTCCACAGAGTTGTGCAGCTGGAAAAACCTCATATTTCCCATGGCAGCTCCTTTATTTCTGCCTCTACAAACAGCGAACACAGTTAAGCCCCAGAAAATGTCTTGGGCATTTTGTAACAAAACTTGCCCAACCAGACTTTGAAGCATTTAGCTGACCCATTTCCTTTTTTTTTTTTTCTTTTTAATAAAATCAGTCATCAGCTTGGGGCAATGCACAGTTGTAATTTTCACCCTGACAGGTTAGAGATGCATCCCACCGTGCTATTTCCATGAGAGAAGAGCTGGAAAGCTGACAGAGTTGTGTGACGATGACCCCCTTCCACGTAGCATTAAAAGCAGTCGAGAGTGCGTGTTACAAAGCACTTGGGAGGAGACTGAATTTCCATTTGTACGGTTAATGAAGAAGTCGCCTGGACCCCACTTAGCAGGGAAGGGCCCGTACAGTGTGATGAAGCTGGCAGCAGCGACGTTTGTCTGGGCTTAGACAGGCCCCAGCTGAATGCCGGGGTAGAAACCTGCCCCCCGCCCACCACCACCACCCTTTTCTGTGTGACGGTCACGCTCTGCACCATCACTCGTAATAGACAAAGGAAAAATCCCAAAATCCCGTTCTGTTCGGATGCTTTTTCAGGCGTGCCAAGCTACGATGATTGATGTATTTTACAAACTTCATAGTTTCTTTGTCTCTATAAACTAAGGCCAAGCAGTTGTCCTCTGGATTCACTGTCAGCAGCTAGAAGGAATGAAAGTAAGGGAGGAAATGAGTTTCACAAAAATGGCTTTGGTATCATTCCTAGGAAGAAAGAAACAAAACCATTTCAAAAGCTAGCCAGAACAAAGGCCTGCTGCTGGAAAATGAACGACGTCACTATTTTCATTTTAATACCCCTCAACCTGCAGCATTTGTTAGAAAGGGGTTCTGGACTTCTTATGTCTGCTCAGCACTCTCACTAGTACCGATACTGAATGTGACCCTAGTAAACAGCACTTCCCTGGAAAAGCACCATCTCTGCTACAGCTTTGTGTCCCTCTGAGGCTTCCCAAATGCCACCAGGCGCAGGTGGTGTTAGGCACTGTCAGGGCCTGAGCCTTAAGCTGTACAGTGAACGCTAGCCTCCCAGAGCTGAAGCCAGAGCTACGCCCAAGAGCAGTAGGTAATTCAGGCAGGTGCGAGACCGAGCACCCTCAGGATTATGTTAGCATTACGACAAGGTGTAATTATGGCTCTCCACCCTCAACAATTTTATCTAATTTGCAGCTAGCAGCCAAGGTCCTTACCTCTTCATCTTCACCTTTTGCGATGTAGGAAGTAAAGCCACCATATTCTGGATCCCAGTCTTAAAACAGAAAAGAAAGATTCTTAGAAAGTTCGGCACTCCATACAGCCTTCCTGGAGATGCCGTTTTTCCACCCCACTCCCCACAGTTCCTGGACACAGGACGATCTCCAGTTTATCTCCTGCCAGTCTATTTTTTTTTTTTTTCAAATTAGAAACAACTTGAAGCTAATGTACCAGATTTGCCTTTTACCACAGACAGGCCATTTAAGGTTGCTTGGCGCTCTGCTCCTCACATGCAGAGCAGTTTTGCCTTAGCAGATATGCAAAGGCTTTCAGTATAATCACCGGCATGTGCCGGGTGGTTTCAGCCGTGCATTCTGGGCTCAGCTGGTCCAAAATGCTTAGGTTTAGATTTTTGTTTTCACCACTATCTAACTAGCGATCAACCTAAAATGCCTAGACATGCCTAAAGTAACTTTTGAAAACCTTGGGCTTTGTGAATTGGAGGTGCAGTGATAATTTTGATGAGAAAAGGGGCAAAATGGAAGACTTGTAGTGGGTATTCCGGCCACCCGACGCTCTGCCATGCCCAGAGCCGCTGCTGAGTAAGGGGAGTTGGGAGACGCGGCCTTTCCCTCTGCCCAGGCGCCACCTCCTGGCTCCAGCAGGAAAGGCCAAAGCTGATCCCAAGGCCACAACCCCAAATCCTTGTGTAAGGACTACTGAAACCAGGGCTGATGCAGGAGCAGGGACTAGCAAAAAGTCTGCAGAGCCCTTCTATGTAGGAAAAAGCAGGGAAATTTTGGCTACTGTAGCACTGCTGAGAATTCAGAAGTCCTTCCTTTATGCAAAACCTTGTAAGGAGAGTC
>NC_134323.1:4445918-4588418 GCF_964195595.1 Calonectris borealis
TTTCACTAGATATTGTTACAGGGCTGGCTCAGGTTGAGCCTGGTTCAACCTCATTTGCAAATAGGCTTTACAATGCACATATGCAGCCTTAGAAAGAGGTGCATCAGCACCAGCACCTTTTTCATCAGGTTTGTGAGTTTGCTTTTCCTTTTGTTTTTCATTCAAGTGTTCATTCAAACATGTGTTTGTTTTCAAGCTGCATTAAAACTTGTAAGTTGTAATTTCTGAGAAGGGGGAGGAAAAATGGGATATTTACTTAAATTTGAACCATGTTTCTCAGTTGTGGATTTTGTCATGCTAATTTTGCCAACTGTGACAGATACGTGGCAATACAATGATTAAGAATAGGAAGTATGTTCAGGGAAAATCCCCTTTTTCAATTGCACAGTGTATTCTTTTTTCCCTGACCAAAACTTTCTATGGTTGGCACCAAATTTTATTTTTCTATCATTCAGCCTTGTCAAGAGAGGACTCAGAATAATAGTCAAATAATGCTTAATTCCCTGATGTTGGTACTTGATGATGTGCTTTTTGTCATATTCCTTCTGGGACTGAAGCCTTTTCAGATGAAATCATTATTATTTCGGTTAAGGGTCAGCGAGGCTAAACAGCTGTTGGTGATCTAATTACAGGGTTTTGCAGAGAATCATTTCAAGTTTGTCTTGCCAGTTCAGCCCCATTCTAATTGCTATTGCTACTCAACTAAGCCAGTATTCAAGTAAACCTCTGCAGGGGTCTGTGGGTGAAGGTTTCCACATGCATGTCTCTTGGCTAATCCTTATCCAGCAAGTCCTACAAAATCTGTGTATGTTCTTGGGAGCTTTGTCTTTTGAAAGATGAGGGAAGGAGAGAAATATTGCCCTAACATACAAAATGTAGTTGCCTATGAACAATGCCTCACGTTATATAAATTAGCTCCTGTGCTATCAAATGAAATTATAACAAGGAAACCAAAGTGCTGTCTTCAAAGACTTTGTATCTTTCGTTTGGTTTTGTTAGTTGAACCTTCTGTTACAGAAGTACAACTGATGGTATTTTTGGTGTTTTTGAAAACAAGGATTTTCTTTGAAAATAAATAATTGCATGGAGGATTATATTTATTATAAGATCTGAGTAATGCCATGAAGATAGTCTCTCTTTTTTTTCTCTCTGAGCACTTGCATTGTTTTGTTTGTGAGCTTGATGTGTAGGGAAGAGAGGGATCGGGGAAGGAGAGGGAAGGCAGATAGTGCTTCCCTCATAAAATATACAAGGAGCTGTGCGTACAGAAGTGTCTCTATGAATCTGTTTATGGCTTTCTTTTGACTGACTGTCTAAATTACAGTTTCATTGTTCTAAATCCCTGAGGACTTTTCCAGAGATGTTGTAACTAAAGCTGTGCATGTTGTGAAGCTCTTCCTACCTGTCACTATAGGCTGCAGATACAACTAATTTACCTATTTTAGTTAACCTCTCCAGGAGCAATGTAATTACCTTCTAAAAAGCATGGTTGTCGTTGGGGAAATAATATGATGTTGTTGGATATTTCTATCAGGCAAGCATATAGTGGTTTAAAGCAGTTACGGTGTCCAGCAGCACTGGCCTGGCCTTTGAGCTGTGTTGTGGTTAGAAAGCAGATGCCAGAAAAAGAAGTGTTGAAAGAAAAGTTTCCTTTCTTTAAGCTGTTCTGTGGAGTGCTTGGAGAGAGCCATCTTGCTGGACAGCTCTGTGGCCATGTTCCTCCCCCAGGAAACCCCTCTGCACCCTCACAACAGTGCGAAGAGGTAGTGGACTCCTAGGACATTCCCAGAAAACTACTAAAAATGGCCCACTAAAATGGCTGGCAACCTGCACTGGCACCATTTTGATAGTAACAGCTATTTGGGCTCTAACTGGTTTTGTCAAAGCTCTGGGAGTCCTGCTAATGCTACAGGAGAAGGACTGTATTCTGAGATGGCTTGCTTAGTGGCACACTAGAAATATTTTTAATTAGAAAGAAAAAGAAAAAAAAATAGCAGCACTGTCTGAGGTATACTGAAATTATATCAAGGGTTTTTGAGGCTCAGCTGCTTTTCAAGGAGAGTTAGGTGCATCCTTGCTTTTTCTGTGACTTTACTGTGTTCTGTCTGTGCATGTACAATTGTACGGACACATCTCATCTGAGGAAACAAAACTTGCCTACGCTACAAAACTGCTGGCTCCTATTTCTAAAGCTGGACACTTACGGGAAATAAATTCTTAGAACAGATTTTTCAAAGCAGAGAAACCAAGTTCTGTTGCATCTCTTGCCTCGTGACTGTACAAATCTCCCACATCTATTGCCTTTTTCAGTGCCGATGGGACCTTGTGGCACGTCTGCACCTTCAGGACATTTCACACCTTACGTTGCTGACCGGTTTGCATTCAGACAGCAAGTTCCTGGGTAGGAGAACCTCATGGAGAGTCTCCTGCCCTGTCTTCGTCCCTTCCCTCCTGTTAAAATAACAGGAGAGCGGTTATTTTGTTTTACCTTTGCTTTATCAGCTGTGGAGAGATGGCCTTATGATTATTTTGATTTTGTGCTGTTTAGGACCGCTTACGGATAAAACTGTGATAAGTCTTCAGTGCCATTATTATGGTGTTATAACTGATGCCTGTCTCTGAGAGCTTCCTGGGAATATAAGGAAATGCTATGGGCTTTGTGCGTCGCAATATCAGCATTTGTTTGATGTATTTTTCAAGCGTTGTTTGGTTTTGGGCACAATGATAGGGTTTAGTTCTTTAAAAGACCCAGAATAGCAACAATTGTTCTTGGACAGACAGTAGAACTTCACTAATTCATACTAATGACTTTGAGATTTGTTTTATGATAATACTTCATAATGTGCAAGAAAATGACAGTAGTATATTTTGTGAAAATAATGAAGTCTTAGTAATGTGAGATCACTTTACAGCTCGCTGCTATTAAATCTTTGCTGAGAAGTAGGGAGATGTCTTTTTTTTGCAGAAAATCATAAAGTTGGATGGTGAAATGTAGTTCATTAGGCAGTCTAAAAAGAAAAACCACACTCCCCCATCCACTTCACAGTTCTCCATTAACGCTCCACCCACAGCAGCTTGTAGGTAACCATTCTTCTGAAGATGAGACGGGGAACTGGGAGCTCTGCCACACACCAGCTCACACTAAGGTTTTCCTTTCTAAAATTTTCACTTTAGTAACTTGCTAAATGACTTATTTTCTCATGAAGAAAATAATACCGATATGCAATGTTAAGTGCATTAGTCCCTCTAGTGAAGTCAACGGCTGAAACACCAGGCGCTGCAAGACTTCAGCAGTAGCGATGACGTGAGTGGCTCGCAGCGTGCTGCCTCATGCTGAGCAGAGAAGTCCTTGCCGTGTCATGGGCAGACTGGAGCGTTCCCTTCCTGGGAAACACTCATACTGGTTGAGAGCAGCTGAGCTGGTTGAGTTTGCTGTGAGATCAGCTGGAGTGAAGGGAAACACTGTTTGCTGGCAACATGGTCGGTGAGCTACTACATCCTCCAGCCCGTATTTTTGTACAATGGAGGGAGTGGGATCTACATTGTGCAGTAGGACTGTCTTTAAAAGCTTGCCCAGCATCAAAATGCTTTCTTCTGGTCAGCAGACTAAGCAGTGGCTAGACAGGTGAGATCTGGAAACACGATGTTTGCCTGCGCAAAGCTAAGTTGTGACGTGGCATCAGCTGAGGGAGGACGGCAGGCACCGCGAGGGCCCGGCAGAGGCAGCACCTTATCTGGTACCACTGCTCAAGCCCCTGCCACAAAGGCACTGCCGTAATTGCAGATTAGCAGTGCAGAAAACTGTGGGTGCAGCAAATTGTCTTTGTAAAACCACAGTGATGTTGCAACTGAAAATATTTTAAGTATTTTCTTTCATTTATGCAATTATTCCTACACAAAACTGTTTTCTGGTGGTCTGGTGTGTGTCTGTGGTAGTAATCATGGACTGGGTTTTTTTCCTTTCTCCATAGTTATGCTATCAGCTTTTTGTAATGGGGACCCACAAGCTCTGTGGTCATCTCTTCTCTTCAAAATTGACTGTACTCTGCACTCTCTTCCGCAAGTCTTTGAAGATTTTTGGCATCCCGTGTTCATAGGCTGCATGTTAGGGTCAAGCTTTTGAGTCTCCTAATCACTCAGTTCTGGCATAGTCCTGTTGCCACTAAAGCCTCTTTTCATGCCTATTTAATGCCTCAGAAGTGCTTTCAAGTGGTCTTTGATAAATCATAGTAAGTGTTATTCCAGTCGCTCAATAGCAGTACCTGCTAGAGTCTTTTTTAGCTCCCAAGGCAGCCGTTCCCTCTTGCCTTATTTTACCAGTGACAGTAATTCATTCCACTTGAGCTGACTAGCTTATTTCACATTTATTTGCACATTATGAGCAGTGTCATTCTACTTACCCTTCAGACAGTAAATGGTTTGAAAAATGCAACTGTAACAAATATTAGGCATGGGGAGGGGAATAGGAAAATGGAACCTTTGCATTCAGAGCCCAAATAAAAACATAATGAATAAATAATATTGTGAAATTATCTCAGTCATCGAGTGTATGCAAAATCAAAGGTGCTGCGTAAACTTGCATTATCCCTTCGAGAATACATTTATCTTTCCCGCCAGCTAGTTTAGCTTCCCTAGTGTGGAGTTAAATAAAATATTACCCATCAGGTCAGGAAAATAATTAGTCCAGCATTATTGCCTCCTTCCTAAGCAATCAAACTTGACCCATATGTATTATGCATGTTTGCACCCTGCACATCTGAGAAGTGAGATGTATACAAACAGATGAATTTGGGCTCCATGATTGCACACCAAGACAGTACTCCTACTCCCCTCTACAGAGAAGGCAAGTTGAAAAATTATCAGAGCAAAAGCAAACCATTTTTTTGGAGTCCTGAAGTAATTTCTTTCAAGTAATCTTTTGCTGGCTGTGGCAAATAGTTACGAAAGTGCCATAACTTAATATGACAGCAAGTTTTCCCCTTGTACATGACGAATTGCAGAAGTACAAATAATGATGATGCTCTCAGCAATTTAGAAATGTGTTGTGTTTTGCTCTTGTAATGGAGACAGGCAGAGGAACCTCAGATAGGAGGGAAATAGGCTCACAATCTCCCAGAGACTGGGAAGTCCTTGGGTGGTCTCATGCAATTCTTACGAGGAGGATTTTTTTCTTAATGTCCCAATTCTAGGAGTCAATGAAAATACAAGATTTTTTATTTTCATTCATTAAAAGTAAAATTTCTAGTGCTCACAGCTTCTAAAACTAGCTAAGGAGTCCCAAATTATTATTAATTGGACTTGATGATAGCAGTGTTGTATTTTGGTTAACAGAGCCCAGCCTAACTCTCGGCCTCCAAGTATTGCAGTGATAGTAGCAGACAGGAGACATTAAAAGTGGGACTGAAAGAGGGAATGATGGAGGTGCAGGGTAGTCACTGGTCAGCACTGAGCTCAGGAGGCTGGATCATTTCAAGGAAAGGAGTTTTCCTTGTAAGATGTAAGCACCTTCATTTTCTGCAGCTGTCTCAAGTTGTCTTTGTGCTTGCAGATCAGGCATGCTATAAAAATCCTTTCTCTGGGGATATAGGAGAATGCTGGATACAAGCTAAGCCTATTTTTTAAAGTCCTGAAAAACTTCCCAGTAGATTTGAGAAGTAGGTTTGGGGTCCTGAGATTTTTTTTCAGATTTGAATCAACATAGGTACTGGATTTGGATAGATGCAGAAAACTCTGTGTCTCCTCTGAACCTGTGTAGCTGGAGGGCAGCCGGGATGCAACTTTGAACTTTCCAGGCTAGACTGAGTTGCACTGAAATGTCTTGGAAGAGCCACCTTTGTTTACCCAGGGGTCATCCAGACAGTACAGACCTCAGCCCATCTCCGTATTGTTTAATGTAAAAAGCTTTAAGTGAACCATGGGCAATCTTACTTACCACAGCATTCTTGTGTTTTCTGGTATTCATGCGATCTAATGTATTATTTTTCAGTAATTGGATGGGTTAGCAAGAATATGGGATTTCATATAGGGTGTCCTCATTTTGTGATGTTCTATATGACAGGGTGTGGCATGCAGGTATTAAATTAATGGTAGTGTTTGGGGAATCAGACTGACCACTTACTACACATTTTGAATTTTTATTGCCAGCTCACTGTGGATGGACTCTGGCAATTTTTAAAAATCTGATAATACAAGGCAATATTAAGGATACAATCCTATTATATTTTTCTGAGATTTTTTCTGGCTTTCTGAACTTTGGATGGTGGTGCCATCTCTTTCTGTCCCTGCAGTTCCTAGTCACTGCCACAGAAACACAGGTGGCTGAGGCCGTGCCGACGATGCCACGCTGGCTGGGATGCCCAGCCCTTGTCCTTAGGGAGCCCTGAGCTGGGCCGAGTGTGGCAGGGTGATGCTGCACTATCACCACAAGCGTCTACTGCTCTAAGCAAGACTTCTCCTGTACATCCCCATGCAGAAGTGCCACAGCTGAAATGCACAGTAACCACTAAGCACAGTTATTGGTGGCCTAGAAAGAGGGGCACTATTGCTTGCTGTTATAGCAGCTGAGGTAGCACAAACTGCTGATCTCCACCAGCAGACCATGCCATAACTGAAGGAAGGTAGGTGATCTATGGTGTGATTAAGCAGTGGCCTCAGCCTCAGAAAAATCAAGGGTTTGTTTCTGCTGAATCTTGGAAAGTCATGTACAATGGCTTGGTTTTCCTTCTATTTAAAAAAAAAAAAAAGAACAAACCCAAGGAACATTTTTTTGGAGCAGTGAGTTTCTGAGGCTGAGAGCAGCTTTCACACTACATGTCGCCCAAACCTGGGCAGCTGAGTGAAGGCAACTGGTCTTTTTCAAAAGGGCTGTGTTCTGCGTAATCTCACAGGACTTAAACCACATCTGGTGTTTCTAGATGCTGCTGAAATATAGGAAAATTATAGCACAGCACTTCCATCAGCAGTAACTGAGTGACAGAAATTGCAGCAAGTTCCTGCATTCAAGCTGTGCAATATGCAGCTGTCTGGGTAAGCAGTAGAACTTATTACAGCCTTCACTCAGTGCAGTCATCATCTTCCCATCTTCATGTTAAATGTTTTGTCTATAAAGTGTAAGTGGAATGAGAATCCTAAACATTTCTGTCCTCTTTTGTCAGAACTGACCACTAATTTATAGCACTGCTGTTGTAAAGTCATCTTTCTTGGGAGAAGGAGCTCTGACTAGGAGGAAGTGTTGAAAGTTTGAAGAAAGAAATTGAAAACATCCCTTACCTAAGTCTATACATAACAGAAACCCATGGCTTTGTTGCCAATGAGTACAGCCAAAGCAGAAATCACTGTTTCCAACTTTCTATTCATAACAATGATACTCATAATAATAATATGAAGGTAGTTAGTGCAGAGAAAGTTGGAAAGACGCAAAAGCTTATCTTTGAAATTTTCATTGCCAGCAGACAGGGTGATGGTGGTAAGACTGGTTATGCCCCCTTCAAGAACTTTGCTGCTTGCTAGTTATATTGGTATCCTACTGTTTCAGACCCCAGAATCGTGGCTGAACTCTGCTAATGCTATTTTCTCTCTAGACCCCCCTCCAAGGTCTACCCTCAATCCTGGTGGATCTTGCTACTCTCCTCTCTGGATGAGTTACATCCCCGTTCTTCCTGGCAGTAGAGTGAGAACCTATTCCTGATGCTACTGAGTCATCCCTACTATTTTGCCTCTCATTGCAGCAAAGATGAGTCTCTCAGATTGGTTCTGCAGGGCCCGCAACAGTGTTCGGGAAGACCTTGTCCAACCTTCCTCCTATATCTTCATTTCTCTTTCTCTACCACTGCAAAGGTGAGGTGATGGTGTGCTAAAGCGTGCCAGGAGACGGGAAATGGGATTTGTTCTATTCAGCTTGGATATTCTTGTAAACGCTTTTGTAAATCATCCCCTCTCAGTTCCCTTGCTCTTCTCTGTGTGGTTATATCCTTTGTTTGCCTCGTTCTTCGTTGTTATAAGTTGTTTGTTATTTCTGTTTCAATGCAGTTGGCGTTGTCAATTGAGAGTTCACATTATGTTGTTGCCCTTGTGGCTATAGCGTGTTCCTTTCAGTTAAAGGATTTCAGGAATTGTTCCTTTGTGGCTGTGTAATAATTAAACAGGGCTGTATCTTTGAATTGGGTAGAATTTATGGCTTGTGCATCTCCTGTCCTATGTTTTTAAAAAAAAAAAACAGAATTATGTATTAATTGATGACAGATGTTTAAAAAAAAAATTTTCTAATGGAAATCTGCAGTGCCTTGTCTTGTCCTAGCCTAGCGCAGGACATCTGTTGTGGCTCAGTACAGATCCGGAGAAGCAGCAAACAGGCTGTTCGTTCCAGGCTCGCCTGTGCAGCCGACAAACCTGGCTCCCCTTCCTGGCTCTGCCACAGACCGCTCGCATGACTTTGAGCGAGTTCTGCAGCTTCGCCTCTGCTTTGTGCGTGGTGAGGGAAGGCGTGCTTGTACGTCCCTCGAAAGCAATGTTGTGAAGGCAAATGCTCTTAAGAATTGCGATGCGTCCATTTGCGGCAGGAACGAAGCAGGAGGAGATGACATCTGCCAATAAATGCCTAAAATCTATATTGAATGTAATTATATTTCCAGGAGTTTAATTCTTAAATGCTAGACAAATGGGTAGGGATTTAGCAAAGCAGCATCAAATCCCGTAGGCACTGTTGAAATGCCTATATTCAGGGAGCAGTAGGAACTGTGAACATGCAGTATCGCTGCTCCTTCTTTGGGGGTGGTAACAGTGAGGCGTGGAGGGTAGTGACTGCAGTCTGTTTCCTTGAGTGGCTTCAAGTCTGTGTGTGTCAACGCTTCCTTTCCTTCACTCTCTTCTCTCTCAGACAAATATTGTCCTTTACTTGAATCTGTGATGCGGTGATTATTCTTGGACCTGCGTGTTTTGGTGTTGATGTGTATCTTGGGATATATATATTAATGTTGGTGTGGAATCCAAAAGCTGATGAAACCGAAAGGATGCGCGTTGGAGCAAGATACAGCCTTTTCCAGCCTCAGGAGAGGCCTGACTTCACTTTCATAAATCCTTTGTTGTGGCACGCAAGCTTCTCAGCTGTCATTGAGTGTGCTGTGTTTTGGAACATACGCATAAATGTACACACAAATATATGAAACATTTATTTTGGCTATTTCCCATATGGTTTAATTTTTCACAGCTCTGTAAAATCTCTTGTGCAAATTCTGTTTTCATAACTTTTATTGCATGTTAAAAGCAGAGTTTTTAATAATTGTTAAGAAAATTCTCTCCCAGTCCTTTTTAAGACAAAATCTTTGGTTGTTAATGACAGCACAGGGAGCTGTTACGACTCTTCATTTTGAAAGTAACTTTAGCAACTTTTTCCTGCTAACGGTTTATATTTTAAAAGCAGAGGGAATGATTGCTGCCTCCCTTTCTTTTCATTGTTAGTTCTTTTCTCTGCTTTCTCTTCCCACCTCTGAAGCATTTGTTCTCATGCAGAAATTATAGTAGCTGTTGCAAACCCTGTGAGCCTATGAAGCTGTGATTTAGCTCCTAATCCCAGTACTCTCTTCATCTCACTTACATATCCCTGTGCAGTTTGTACTCTGTTTGTTAATTCCAACTTGATTGACTGTGGACATCTTTTGAACTCCATAATCACCAAAATGCCAGTGTTTCACTATGTAACTTAGTATTACATCCGTGTCCTGAGCCACTACATCAGATGTTGTAGACATCTAGATTTACTGTTTCTCTTTGTTTGAACTCTTTTTTTTCCCCTAACGCAGTTCAACCATGTTGGTCTCTTGTTTCTCTGAAGCTCAAAGTCAGCAGGCTGAGTCTGTGGCTCAATCCATAGGAAAAAGAGTGACAGATACAAACACAAAAAATAATTAGCTTCTTGTTTGCTGTTTCCAAATGTAATACCACACTTCAAACAAGACAATGCTATTCCATAGATCACAGTGATTGAGTGCAGATTAAATTGTTGTCTTATTATTTATCTATGGTAGGTCCCCGCATGAGCCAAGCTCCAAGCATTGAAAAGAAAGTCCTTGCTGTGAGTGTTGTACATACTAAAGGTAGACAAGTAGACAGATACAGGAGAAAAGGAAAATAAGGAGGAGGATAGGCAAATTTAAGTAAGTTAATGTAATGAGCGTGGCAGCACTGCTTTTGCAAAGGATTTGAAATGGATGGAGTGAGAACCTGTCCAGTGCATTCAGATGGGTCACATCTGTGACCATAGCTCTGATTCTGAGGTTGTAGCTTGCAATACTTCAGGCACAGAAATGATGGGGGGAGAAGCTGACAAATGAGCAGACAACTGGGTGTTGAATAGAGATGTAGATTAAATCCTCCGCTGCGGAAAATACATTTGTGCGGGAAAGCAAGAGATTCATGAGGATGAATACAGTGAAGGTACAGTCTCTCATCAGTGCCTGTCAAAGATATACTAATACGTCTCTGCTTTTTCTGTAGTGCTCTGTTTTGTTTTTTTCTAATACATCCTTACTCTTCATCTGCCACTTTTGCATAGATACTTATTCTCCCATACAAACTCTGATCCCAGCACATCTTCATTTTTCAAGGTACTGTTACTATGAAACACTTCTTTCTTTTATTATCAAATAAATAAAGGAAAATGGGAAGACTTAGGAAGGAATATGTTTGCTCCTGCAATGTACATTACTTGCAAATACAAATTTCCATTTTGCGTGAAGCCAGATGAGCAAAGAAAATGGTGTGAAGAGATCACTGCAGAAATTTTGTTGATTTTTTGCCAGTGTGGTTTGTTGGGATTTTTGAAATCCCAAAGTCTAATGAAAATGTTTTGAAGAATAAAGTAACACCTTTTTTTTTGTACGTACGTAGGAAGGTATTTTCCAGATGTGACACAGATCCCAAAATATGTTGCTCTTATTCTAGTAGGTGTATTTTCCTATGACATCCCTTTTACTCACCTCAACAGAAATCTCCTTAGAATTCAGCTGAGACAATTCTTTTTTCAAATTAATATTAAGATTTTTTTTTAAATTTCTATTGACTATAATTAAGTAGTGAAAAATGTAGGGGAATGTCATGCCTGATTTATTTTTAAATTTCTTTTTTCTTTCTCCTTTTTTGTTTTCCAATCTAACTGCTTATATGGCCCTTTATAATTGTATTATCAGAGTGGTTCAAAGACAATGCTGGAAGATGACAAAGAGAGAAAGGAATGTTCAAAATCCAAGTGCATGAATAGGTTTTCTGGGGAACATCACAAAGGCTCTATTGTGCTACACATAGCAGAGACACAAAGGATACGTGTCTACCCTCTACCAGAAAATGCTGCAGACTTTTCTGCAGGTCACTTGCTGGTGTAATAAAAACTCTAAAAATATTCATGGGTACACAAATGTTACTTGTAATATGCCACTATGTTTGTTTCACTAATAATTCAAATAATTGCCTTAGGTAATGTTTGCATATTGGTATGGTCAGACAGCATTATCTGTCTCCTGCAAAATACTTCTGGCCTGAGAGAAAGCATGCCTGCTGTGTTCGTTGTGGGCTGTGACAATCAGATGTTGATAGCTGTGCTTGAACTGTGCGGTGGTTTTTCAAGGTCAATAAAAATATTGGGCAGTAAGAGAGGGAGCGGAAGACCACCGACCTCATTTTGCTTGTGGCTTCGTCTCAGTTCAAAACCCTCCTGATGCATCATCTGAGTGAGTCTTTGGGAAAAAAATATATTAATGCTCTCTTATTTGGTGCTGTTCTATTACCTATTCATCAAAAATATTGCTTTTGTGCATTTTTCATTATAAGATTCAACATTACCAATGTTAATAAAGAGAGAACTCCTTTTCTTTTCTTGGAAATAGAATATGTAAAGACATTGCCTCTTTGATGTTTCTAAGCCAATACAATATGTATTTGAATGAGGATAAAAGTCATTCTTTTAACAGAAGATCATCCAAGTCATTTCTGATGAAACTCAAGAGGAGCTGCTTTTTTTTTTGAGATGCTTAGAAATTAAGATTAAAAAAGAGGGGAGCACCTCTTTAGAAGTAACAGCTAGTGGAAATAAGTCGTGTATTTGACGGTATTTGTCAGGCTGCCGCTTCATGCAGGCTTGTGGTGACATCAGCCTCCATCGCTGGGCTGAGCTGTTCAGCAGCAGGTGCCTTTCGTTCAAAGGGATGAGACCTTGCCATCGCAGGCAGGTATTTCATGTGATGCTATCCTGACCTGGGAATAGACAGCAGCTGGATTTGGACAGTCCCTCCCAAAATTTCCGATGCTGCCAGGGAGGCTCATGTCACTGGCTAGTTTCCTCATGTGGGAATTTTTACTGTGGATTTTCCACAGAGGACTGGGTAATACACGACTTTCTGTTTAAGAACTGCTATAAACTTGAACCTAACAAATTTTATGAAGTCTGTGAAGCCTTGGGAGTAGGATGCTGCTTGAATACTGTCCTGGCTCACTACTCTTTGGCTAACTGTTCACAGGCACAGGACAGTGCGGTAGCTCTCCTTTGTAAGTCATCAACTTCTGCGTTTGCTGCAGAGGGTCTGCAATGAAGGAGCGTAAAGGGGTTAGACACTTCTTCCACTAAGTTTCCTCTCAAAATCTGTCTGAAGTTTGATACTTTTGGCCAAAAGAGTAAATGGTGGAAAAGCTTTCTTAGAGCGCTATAGAAATATATCTAACAGGAGAGAAGCAACTCATGAAAAATTATTACTGTTACACCAATATTTGCTCCTGTTCAAGTGGACAGGAGCCGTGTCTTGAATCATTCCCTTGCTCTGTGGTGTTCAAAAAAGTGGATCTGTGTTGTGTAAAACTGGCTTCCTAAGAGCACTGCAACGCTATCTGGGCTTGAATTTTAGATAGATGTAGATCTCGGGCTGCAGTGAGAGAGTTTGGGCTTCTACCGCCTGTCAGGGTGCCTGGAGACAGCTACAGGGGTTTCAACACAGTGAAACTGATTTTGCAGGGCTGGTGCTTCGATTTGTTGCTGTTGGGTTTGGGTTTTTTCTTAAGTTTCAAATGAACTTATGAAAATGGATGTATTGTTATCGGGAGAATAAAGGTTTCTTTTCTCTCGGTACAGATATGTTTTCTGAGGTGAACTAGACGTCAGTGGCCAGACATAATAACCCCTTTTCTCTTATCCCCAGTTCACAGCAAGCTGAATGTGTTTTCTCGGCTCACAAGCCTGTGGTATGAAGCCTGAATGAATTGAAACAGTCTCCCAAAAGCCACAGTGTTTACCGGCTGGCTTTGCTGCCTGGCCGAGTGGCGTGCAGGCTTCTTTGTTCTCAGTGTATTGTTTTAAAAGTCTGACCTTTAACAAATTGGAAGCCACTTTAAGAAGCCTATGTATCCACAAAATTATCACTGAACTGGAAAGTGCCCTGACCATGCTGTCCCGATCGGTAAGGAAGACACGTGCTTGGACTCATCAGGCCTGTTTGCAGCAGAGGGTGTTTCTGGGAGTGTAGCTGAAGGCATGGGTCTAAAACTGAGCAACAGCATCCATCGCCAGATCTGCTCTGAGGTATCTTTCAGGTAATCTACCAGTATCTCTGAAAAGAAACCTACCTCAAAATCTTTTGTTTAAATAAAATTTTTAGAAAAACTAAACTGCAGGGGCATGTGTTACAAGTCCCTTGAAATGCCATTAGAGAGCTTTAGTTGCTGAGGTGCCATAAAGCCACAATCCGTTGTAAGGGGCTGTGTTGCTCCGGGGGTATTTTCAGGAAGGACATTTTGCTCAGCACGTCGAGCTGCTTCGTGCGTGTCCCCCCCCTCTTCCAGAAGAGCAGAATTTGAGCTCAGGCCTGAGGGAGCAGCGGTGTGGACAGCATCAGTGCCTCTCCCAAGCACTGGCGGGACTGAGGGAGAGCAAAATCGGGAGGCTGTTCAGGGCCAGCACCTTGTGCCCTGTCTTTCGTAAGTGGAGAGAGAGACAAGCACCCAGACCAGAAACGCTCTGTAAGCAGGTAGATTATACAAGAGCATAATGGGGAATGTTATTCTCCTGCTACTTCCTGCAGATACGCTCCAGTAGACAGGCTGTCAAACAACCACTGAATGATGCTACTGTAATTTCTAAGCCTTTTTAGATTGACCAGGTTATGCTAAATATTGTGCCTATTGTAAGTACTTAATGGTCATATTATCATGGGAAAAAAAAAACATTTCACTCCATATAGCTAAACACACAAACCCTGGGTTCAAAAATCTGTAGAAGGAAGATGGGAAATAGATCTGTTTCACTCTTAAAACAACCCCTTGAATTTGGACAATGCCAGGCAAGCAATCACCATTTGGAGAGGTTTAGATGCAAAACCTGACTGTTCTGAATATTTATCTAGAAAATATATTGCGGCAGCTCTGATGAGAAACAACCTACTATTCTGCATCTTGCATAAATCAAACATGCCTGCCATTTGCTAAATTATTACATTATAAACCATGTTGTAATTACAAAACTTTAGTTGTTCCATTTATGATCTCTATGGTTTATTGTATTATTGGTTGGACTTGAAAGCTGAGGCTTTGAATTTATGAAGTCCACTAAAATATTATATTCCCCATCCTTTTCTCCAGCTGATCAAATGACTAAATCAATTGCTGGGGCAATGCCAATGGTATTAGGATCAATAGGACTGTGAAATTTATTGTACATTTTTGTTGCTGTATAAAATTAGATTGCAGAGTTTATGAATGTTTATTCTTCTGAGCACTGGATTTCAGGTTTGCCTGAAACATACATTACAGTAGTTTGGTCTTTGCTTGTTGTATGAACATTTCACTAGCAATACTTTGAAGGTATCCTTTTTTAAAAAGTATTAATAGGTCTGTGCTTTTTTTTAGAAGTTGCATCCAAATTAATTTTAATAGATATTAGGTCTCTTTCAGGCCCCGAATTGATTCTGCAGAGTGCATACGTAAATGTCTTGCTGAATTTGGGCCATGCAAAGAAAATGAAAGCTAATGGAAACATTCTTGTTAATTTTACTGGACTTGTACATGATCTTATCCACTTTGTATCAGAGAATCTCCTGTCTTTCTCAGCTTATCTGCTTCAGATGGTTTAGACAACAACGTATAGTGAGATTTATTTTGATATAATTATCAAAAGCCAGCTCTCTTGAACTTTGGAAAAGAGGTGTCTAAATTACATCCTTGACTTTCTGCCAAGGGGCCAAAATTCCAGGAACATTTGTCTTTGGGTATAATCAAACTGCAGAGTGGGTGCCGGTCGGTGCGAGGCTGCAAAGTGAGTGTACAAAAGCAGTAACAATCTTGAGGGAGAATGAATCTAAATGCAATATTAGGGACAATACAAACTTCTTTTTAGCCGTCACTAAATATGTATGAGGGCAGTGATCTATTTAAAAATGTGTGCAATCCTTTCATTCAGTGAGGAATTGCTAATTCATCAGGAAGGGTGCTGATAATTCTAAAAACAGCTTTAGTAGAAAAGGCCCGGTAAAGTCTGTACATAGGAGCTGTGCATGCCTGGAAGAACTGTGAATCCTGGTTATTTACATCTGCTGGACAGATCAGGGTGTTGATATTCAAGAGCTATGTTTTAATCCTGGACTGGCAGATAACCCCGGGCAAGGCATTTCAAATCACTCTGGAAAACAAAGATAAATGCACAGCCTCCATTATAGAGCTCCTTGGCAAAGATGGCCAAAAAGAGGTACATGGAAATAGTGTGTTATAAACAGCAACCTCTTTTCAGAGTCACTGGTTAAGTGACTGGTTACATGGTTTTGCATTTTCTGGTGACTCCCTTTTCCTCCCTCTGCCAATCTGTGGAGGAAGACTGTAGTGGTAGGAGAGAGCTCCACTTTAAATATTTGTTTTAGCAGTTACAAAATATAGGATCTCAATTAAGCCAAACATTAAGCCAAGCATATGCTGCAGGCCAGCCCTAGGAGTAGAGGAAGAGGAAGGGAGTGATAGTGCTGTGCTCAGTTAAGACCTAGATAAAGCTGTCTATTTGAATGTTGTGGTGTTTATATTTCTCTTTTTAGGAAGACAGAAGTAAAGACACTCCAGGAGAGCAGAGTAGATCTGACTATACACAAAATGCTGTAAAAGGAATATACTAAGAAAATATTTTTCTCTTTGTCTTTGCTATTAATTTGAGATGTTCTGCTTTAACTAGAGGAGGTGTAGCTAGCTTACTCAGAATGTGGTTTTCAGGCTAGCAATGCCCCTTTCATAGAAATGTTTTTAAAAGAGCGCATAACCCTAGCAGTATCTGTCCTCACCAACTGTAGAATAAAGAAAGCACTTTTTCCACTAGAATACCAAACTTTTGTTAGAGGCTACAGGGACTTAAAGATCATATTTCAGCCAGAAGAGGACTTTAATTTTTCCACTCATGTAATAAAAAAATTAGGTCAAGTGTAGATCTGAAATAACTTTTGCTGAAGTCTGTTTCACTTATATAAAATGGTACTAGTATTATCTATCGCCTTGTCAGTGACAACGTCTTTGGATTAAAACTTCATGATTTGCCATTATGTGCCATAAACAGTGATCCATAAATCAGGAGAAAGGTGCAGAGGAAAAACAATCCTAGAAATGAAAGTTTGGATGTTGAAGGATCAGAGTGCTAGCAGTGATACCAATTACTTCTTCCTACTCTGTGTCGGTGGATCTGTATGTCCTATGCTATTTCCATTCTCTGTTCGGTTCTAGAATGAATCCTGCTTCATGGTGAAGCTATCCTGAGATCTGATTGGGAACAATCCCCCAATTTTGAAATTCTCTGCTGTCTCTCAGACAGGCTCACCCGTACACTGACATGTGGGTGTGGGCTCTGGTATCTGTAGGTTTCTCAGCCTTCTGCAAGGGAGCTCGTGAGCTTGTCCTGGTGCTGCGGCATGGCCAGGTCAGCAGCAGTGTCTCGTGGGATGGCAGAGTCAGCCAGCTGAACTCGCGGAAACCCAAGTGACCCTGTTTGGAGGTGCTTTAGGAAGAAAGCTGTCTCAGTAGACGTTTCAGTTTTGACAAAGTGCTAAATACCACGCTGCTTTTCAGCTTTCTTCCAGGTTCATGTGTATATTTGCACATCCATCTCTGTACAGGGAGGGGAAGGAACAGATGCTTTCTCATGTTTCAGATGTAAACCAGAAAAAAGACCGTTCTGTCCCTATTGCTTTGCCTTCAGGCTTCCACACCGAACTGTCAGAGGGAGGTCTAAATATTTCCCTTGGCTTCAGCTAGTGGAGAACAAGGAGTAGGCTGCTGCATCTTTCGTACAAATGCCTTGTTGCTTTGTGGAATTGGATTAGCAGCTGGAAAGCATTGGTGAGATTGGTGATTTTTATTTTTTTCCTTTCAGTGACAGTCCTTTGTCCAAAGACTGGTTGTAAAGGCAATTAATCAGCTTTCTCATTGTGTTCAGTGGAGGTATATTAGACAATATTATTCACTTTCCAATCCAGTTCCAATCCAGGCTTAAACATGACTCTTAGGAGTGAGAGGAGACACCATTCAAGAAGCTGCAGGCTGTGAGTACTCCTATGTGTAATTAAAGAACATGGTAGCAAGTTTTGTAGTTGTTTGGGCTCCTAGCTGGGTTTCGGCCTGCGCAGGTCGGCTGAGCTTTGACAGGTAAAAGTCTATCAGTTGTCAAGAAGAGAATGGGTTTTAACTACTTAGCTCTGGAGAGGAAGGATGGGCCAGTGACCATGGCACTTGCTTCATGTAGAAACCCAGCATGGTTTCTTTGGAGACTTCCTATGTGCTCTTAGACACGCCCGTCTGCCTGATCCCAGCTACCAACAAGACATTGGAGGTAATATTTCCTCTCTATTAAAACTGAGCTAATATCCCACAAACGTGTTTCGTGACTGCTTAAGAATTCCAAGTCTCTCTAATACTTCAATAATTTACAGCCGTTAAGCTTCATAGAGTCTTGTCTCTTTCATGGGATTTAAAACTTCTTCCATTTGTGGTGTTAACCTGAAGACAAGTGTGTATGTATTTTCATTTTGGTTAAAAAATAAAGTCTGGGAGGAGGGGAAAGGAAGGATGGATGGAAGCTATATTAAAAATTTTTGCTTTGTGTGAAAATCTTTCCATGTATTTCTAAAATTCTTACTCTATAAAAACTTTTCTGAGCTGCTTGGTGTGTCTTTACAGTTAACGTGCTTAGTTATCATTATGTAAATATAAATAGAAATTCAGTGGGATGGGGAAAAATATGTTACTGCTACTAGCTGTGACAGTAACGTGAAGGGACAATGTTAAGATTTTTTTTGTTGTTTGGTCATTCTTGAAAGCAATATCTTTACTTTTAAAATTGCATTGAAAACTCTTTCTGAAATATTTATAAAGCACAGATATTGCATAAGGGAAGAACCAGAAAAAGGAGTTCTTAGTAGTCAGCTCTTAAAGTAGAGGATGTAATTCTCCATTTATCTTTCAAAAATTAAGCTTTTCAGAGGTGGTATCTGTTAAATCCAGCTAGACCTCCACATTGCTGAAATCTGACTTTAAAAAAAACTTATTTGAAAGCATTAGCTTTCACTGCCCTTAGCCACTTGTCTGAAGGGCAGTGAGCTACCTAGAAGCAGATAGTAACATGGGTGACAAGGGCATTTGTGTGGAATGGGGGAGACAGAGGACTTGAACCCAAGTTTCTTACATCGCAGGAGAGCCCTTAGTTACTTGGCAATAGGTTGTTATGGAATATTCCTGTGTTTCCTTTCCCTTTTTTACCTAAAAAACCCCAAACAAACAAAAAGTCCCAAACAAACTCAAAAAGGAGAAAGAACAGATATTGAAACCTCTGTATTTCATGCTGTAGAAACAAGTTAATCATGACCCACTGTTACTCCTTGCTGAGTTAGAAAAAAGTTTTTGATTATTTGTTTGTGCACAGGTAACTTTTTGCAAAAAATACCTGCATCATTCAGGTGCCTAAATCCCATTTTCAAAATATTGTTGTCTATTCAGGACACTCAGTTGAACTGGGACTACACAGAAAACTGAAATGTTGTGGTAAAATAGCTCAGCCAGCACTGAAAGCCAACTTGCATATCAGTGGCTGCAACTTGCAGCCTCCAGGGTCCTCTGTGAGCTAGTCCACAGTGCATCTCAGGTGCTATTTCAGTCACATTGCTCCAAAAAATGGGTTATTCTGTATGGTACTTCAGGTGCCTTCAGTCTGGGCACCTTAGTGCTTGCAGGTCATCTTGTGGCCGTTACCGAGTACAACTCAATCTTAGAAGTCAATCATGGTGCCGCTTCAGTGGATACTGACTGAGGATGTGGACCACGAACACCTGTCATATATTGAAGCAGAGACCTGAGCTAATTGGGGGGTAGCTGTGTCATTCCTTTATCTGTAGTTACAGGATGCTGGAGTGCATAACACAAACATCACTGTAACAGAAAACCAGTGTATTACATGATAAAGATTAGTTTATTGATGGAGCACAGGTTTGTGTAGAGCTGTGGGGATAGCTCTTCCATGATGTACCAGTAAGTATTCTACAATGTAATAATTTAAAACCATTAGTGGCATGTAGTTGTCGTCTTTCATTTTAATTGTCTTATGTCTTCTGCTGTATGTTTTTTAGCACTGGCACATATGCCAGACTTTAAAGAGTCTATTGTGGAATGTTTGTCACAAACAACCAGGACTAAAAGGCTTGAGGGCATGAAATAAACATGCATTTACATTAAAAAATAATTGCTGAAGGGTTTTGCTTTGTGTTTTTCTTTTTGTCTTGGAGGAAATTATGAACTCCCTCCTGCATTTGGCCGGGGCAGAAACATCCAGACGCTAGTCTTCAGAAGTGCAAGCAGGGTTGCTGAGGTGTTGGGGCGAGCGCGAAAACACCCTGTCCCACCCTGCATGCACCAGCCCTCCCCTGCGCCATTGATTTTAATACTCCCTCCAGACAGGAAAGGCAAACTTGTTAGACCAGGAATCCTTTGCTTCAGCTGCCTGACATATGGTACCACATAATCTCTGTTTCATTTTGACAGTGCCAAAACCCAACAGCCTTGAACAGCAGCCTTGAAATGTAATAGGATGAACACACAACACCACAACAAAGCTGCTGTGTGGGGTGTGTAAATCTGTCCATCAGTTAACAAATTCCTTGTAATATTTGTTTTCAAGAAGTTCTTCTGATCATCAATTGGTTTGTTGGATGGGGTTTGCGTGATTTGGTTTTCTTACTTCTTCTAGAGACAGACCCTTGGTTTTGGCTGTCGGGGTGCTCTATGTGCAGGATTTCTATTTCCAGCCTCCTGTTGCTGTTTTGCTGACCTCTTTCTCACTCCGTAGGGAAGCACAAGTTAACACAAGGATTACAGTAAATTTGTTCTATGGTAAACTTACATCAAGAGAAGAAGCAGGAAGGCACTTCCACAAACCAATAATGACTGCATGTCACTACAGTGTGGCTCGTATATCACTGGAAATGACAAAGTGGTTTGAAGCGCATAAGAACATCAAAGGCCCCTTGTTTATTCAAGGTCACAGACAGATGGGATCTGGTGTATGGCAAGCCTATATGAAAGTTATGGTCGTTTGGAAACGGGAATGGATGAAGCCAAAATTGGAACAAGATGTAGCCGTAAAGGCAGAACATGGCATGAAAAAAGATTATTAGCTCAGCACAGTTAAATTAAACTGGTTTTATCCCAATTAGGAAGGGTGATATTGGGAAATGTTTGGGTTTGTTTTTTTTTTTTTTCCCTCCTCCGAAATGACTAATTTCACTTTTGATGAAATTCGCTAGAAAATGTCTCTCTTTTGGTTTGGAGGTAATTTTGTCTTATTTTGCATCTTTTAGAGAACAAGTCGACATCTTTTTAAGATAATGCAACTTCAGTATTGCCTTTCTCTCTTGTAAGTTGGCATTCTGATTGTGTAGATAGTATTTTATTGGAAATCACTGTTTCTGAGAATCCTACCCTTGAATATATTCTCAACATTCTCATTATAAGGATAATGAAGAAATGCCTCAGATGTTTTAATTGCAAAATAATACATTCAATTTAGGTTTTCATCACCACAGAAATACTGCAGTGGCCTTTTTTATCTTCCCTTTCCTCCTCGTGCACTTAACCCAACAATTAAAAATAAAAGTTAGCTTGTTTTTTGAGGAACATCTAAGCATAAACTCCATTTTCCACCTCACCTTTATTTCCAAAAGAAAAACACAGCCAGATTCTCCAAACAATTTTAATCATCTCTCTGTGGTTGAACAACTTAATGGTTTGGCTTAGATTTGCTCCAGCACAAGTGTCAATAATTATAAAGACTTGTTTTCCCAACATTTACCAGTCTCCTGCTATGGGGAAAACTTTGCTGCAGTCAGTTCACTGTTCATCATAATTCATGTTTTTCCCTCGTTTTTTTCTTTATTTGAAGATGGCTTTAAGTTTTAGTTTCAAATTCTCAAGTGTACTCTAACTTACCCCACTCACAAAGGAGTAGAGGGGGAAACAAGGAGAAGGGGAGAGAGGAGGCATCTACCAAAAATGACCTGCATGTTTTCACATCCAAAACCCAAAGCCATGATTAGTATCTGCAAAAACATTGCACATAGGAAGTAATTTCCTGTACAATTTACAGAGTGAATCTAGAAACCTACTCCTAACCCTCATATTTTCTGTAGATACAAATCATGGTCCTTGACTTAAATATTCCCAGCTAGTTTTACAGCTACTAAGTCATGCTCTAACTCGTTCATCCAACAATCCCTGTTCGTATTTCAGGCTGCGAGTACCATATTGTCTGTATAAATGTTTCCTGATTTGAGCTTTCCTATGTTTAGAGAATACTTCCCGTAAACTTGTCAGGCCTCTAATTAATGCACTGGACCACTAGGCACGTCAAACAAATTACATCATTTTTTGTATACATCACAGGTTCCACATTTATTAACTGGGGTTAATAATTGCTGAACTCAAAGTTATTTTGATTAATACAGAGTTTGAACCTGGTTTACTGGCACCCTCTCTGTTTTGGGGAAGAGACAAAGTCTCAAAACAAATGTTACTGAATTATAAAATTGATGAGAATTGAGTTTTTTTTAATGAGGCTTGAAAAATCTCAGGGAAATAATCTTTACCATAATTAATTTGCAATTTGTCTCCTCCTCTCTATCCTGCTAGCAGGAAAGAAAAAAGGAGAGAGGACAAGGTACAGTTTAAAACAAAGTGCATATTTTCCTCTAATTCTCCTGTTGAGAATTAGTGGAAGGTACAGAAACAGTAAAATTTGAATGGCAATTTATTTGACTTGAGATTTCTAGTCACCTTTTGAGAACAGAAATTTCCTGAGTTAATAAACCAGTCCAGGTTATGTCTATGTGGAATATCCTTACTCCAGGTGAACTCCGCGTTAGCTGTAGAGTTTAGGAAGCAAGAATCTTCATTCTTGTAGTGCTTTCATGTTTCATCTCCTGATTGTTACAGGAGTTTAGGGAAACGAGCAGAGCCCAGGAAATGCTCTGGTTCCCGTAGAATGGTGGTCTTTGAATGATGCCATTACATTTGCACCACTACAGACGGAATTGCCTTATCACCAGAAGACTTGGGACTTTTAGTGATTTCTGAGTCATTTGCAAACCATCTTACCCCCAGAACTCCATCATAGTCTCCTCTATTTACAACCTGTTTCTATGTTTCTATCCTCAACTCTAGCACACAGATACTTTTAGCTAGAGTTTGTCAAAGTGGGAAGGGGAAGGTTTGTAGATTGTGTGTTTTGTTGGTGTGACTTACTGGCTAAAACACGGGTGACTTGTGGCAGAACGTAGCCTAAATCAGAGCCATTACTCCTGGAGTGTTCTAATCCATTTTCTCTGTACACTAGGTTCCCACAATTGACTGAGAAACCAGTTACAGAGACTTTAACTCACTAAAAGAATTGTGAAATACAGTTTGGGAAGTCTAAATACCGTTAATGAGAAAGCAAAGTGATAAAGTGGGTCTAGAAAGGGTTATTTTGCAGTGTAGTTATTCTCACTTTGACTTTGGCTAATTCAGGAGGTGTAACTTGTGTGTTGATATCCTGAGTTAGCTCTATATGGTAACATTAATGCTAATAGAAAAGGGCCACCATAATATCCGTGATTCAGTTATGTCCTACCTAAATCTGTAAAATACCACTTAATCATGGCTAATCACTGGGTAAATCTTGTGCTGATTCTTTACACAGAGGATGACTTTCATCCTTATGCAATAGATCTCCATGGATCTAACATATCTTTTAAGCTGCACTTTCATATTACAGAAAGCCATCTCGTCTCTTTCAAGAAATACAGCTTTTTTTTCTCCAAGTCATGAGTGCTTTTTTCTTCTTATATTCTACGGCTGCTGAGTGATTCATTTCCCAAATGTTTACAGAGAACATCTAGTGGAAAAGGGGATCATGACTTTTTAAAATACCTATTTAAAGAAGATGTCTCAATAGTGCTGTGTAATCCAGTGCAGCTTCCCTCTCGTAGCCAGAGCCCACGGCAGAGTTGAATCAGTCTTAGTCAATCAGAGTGAAGGATTTTTTTGGCAGATATATTTGACTATATTAATTCCAAATACTTTTTTATTATGATGTAGCAGACTTTAATTGAAAGGGCCAGATGGAATATTTTATTTTTACTCACCTTTAGTATTGTTTTAGGATAATCTAAATTATTAGACTCTCACTATTTTAATTTATGAATACTATTTAACCATTTTGTGAATACATAACAGTGATATAATTTTATGACTAAGATACTAGAAAATTCATCTTGTCTGCAGTCTTACATTCTTTAAAGTAAACATACCAAATATAAAAAATGGTTTAAAAACAAATATTAATTTTCTCAGAAATAGATTCTAATATTAATTTCTAGGCTTTGCAAATGATACATCCCATATATAGGTTATGATTTTAAAATCCTGAAGTATCTTTGGATCATATTTATTTCACCTTTTGCATTCAAAATTTAGAGGGGAGAAAAAACTAGAGAGATTGCTTTTTAAACATTTTAAGCCACTCTAGTAACAAATCTTTTAAAGTTTTGGTTTTATAGTCGTATTTAGTGTGTTTTGCTCAGGAAGGATTCTTCACACAGGACAGAGCTGGTTTTTGGTGTTAGGTGGTTTTTTTGTTTGTTTGTTTTTTCCTTTGCTTTTTTTTTCTTCTGTGTCAAAAGAAAATTCTCCTTCTGGTGGAAGGAGATTTATAATATCCGTAGCCACATCTCTGCCTCCCTTGAGCCAATTTTGACAATATGGCTCTTGTGCAATTTTTGCAATTGTAGTCAAATGGTAACAGGCTGTGATCTGAAAAATCTAAGTATACATATGGTATACATGTGTGTTTCTATGGATGTCTACGCGGAATATAATATGCAAGCTAGTTCAGCCAGTAACCTGTGTGTCCAAGTTTTGTTGCATTCATACATGAGTAGAATTATTTTCCGATACTGTGGTGTCTTTCTGATGTGATGAAATGCTTGAGATATAAAATCTCAACGCAGATCAGCTGTGTAACTTACAAATATCTGTGGAGTCCCTGGTTCTTCCAATTACTTTCATACCGTATCAATCCAGTGATAAATTATAGGTGTGTTTGCTGCCAGCCCTGTTCCATCAATCTGAGATCCAAAATTAAAGCTGGGTTCTTCACAAGAAATTGCTGTTATTCAGTCGGTTACAGAAAAATTTGTTTAGAACTCTGAGCCAGACTAGAATCCAAATCACTCTTTTAGAGCTGCACAGACTTTGCAGAATTAAGGTGAGTGGAAAATAATAAAAATCTGTTCCTGTCCCTAGCAGCAAAGAATTATAGCTCTGAAATGGATTTCTCGCATAAGATAATTATATTCTAATCACAGCTGTGCTTTTCAAAGTTGTGCCAATTTTACAACATTCATCGTTAAACACCTGGATTTGTGTGTTGTGATAGTGTTTCTATGTTGTATTTTACATATTTGATGAATGCTGTAAGAGTGCCTCTCCATATTTTTTTTATATATCATTTAAGCCAGCTGAATTTAATGCTCAAAAGCTGATTAGTAGCCTAAAGGCATAAGGTTGCCCATACTGATCCAAATTACTTTCTATTGAAGTGTTCCATAGATGTCAGTGGATTTATATTAGGCTTTATATGCAATATATATGTATACATCCACAGATTAGAAAAAAGCATTAATGAAGATTTCTGAGGTCTGTGAAACTTAGGCAGGTCTATATCATGAAGTATGTATTTCAGTGTGCTACAATATTGGGTTTACATTACAAATTTGGAAAAATGGTTGCAATTTTTAACACATGAAAGGTGTTTGCAAAATAGGCTTGGTGCTGTGCTCTTGTCCACATGTGTATTCTGTTGTGTGTGGATCCAGGAAGATATATTGCTCTAAGTATTGCTAAAAAAAAAAAAAAAAGTCCTGTTTAAATCCTTCTAGATACCTACTCAGTTGAAGTGAAGAGACTAGAATATGGAATGAGACCTGCTGAAATGGCACTTGAAAAAAAAAAAACCAGCAATATTTATTATTTTCCTTGTAGTTCCAAGTTTGATTTTAAACATATTTAGGAAGAAAGAAAAATGTTTTAATGCTGAAATGTTAAAATGCTTTTAGAAGCCAAAACCTAGATCACATTTCTTTCCAGTCTCTTAGCGAAGAAGTTTCCACTTCATCTGGGTATTTTCTCATTGGCTTTTCTTTGATCATCTTTGTTGTTTTTGTTTGGCCGTGTTAGTTAATGCAGCCTCTCTTCCCTTGTAAAGGACATATTAACCTTCCCTATTTGCAGACAAGAAATTGGGGTGGAGGTGGTAAAACTGATTTAAGTTCTAAAGAAAGTATAGTGCAGAGATGGAATAAAATCACCGTATTTCAGTCTGACCTTGTTATTGCAGCTACAAAAGCTCCATCTACATGTAATACATACCGTGGAAGTTATTTAAAGGGTGTAAGTCAACATCTTAATAGGTGAAGGCAGCTCTGTAAGAGGCTCAGGTGAAGCAGGGCTGTCCTGTAACAGTATGTAGTTCCTTGTCCAAGTCAGAGCAGGGAATAGCGACAGTGTGCAGCTGTACATGTATGGTGCCAGAGCAGCTTTGTCTCCCAGTACTTCTCAGATAAAATATATAATAAGAAAACTCATGCAGTTGTTGACCTTTAAATGTATATTATAGTCTTTCATTTCATGGTTTTAAATAGCTATTTTCTTATTATAATTTAATACATGTTATGCCTACAAACCTGGAAAAATTGGCTTGTTCCATCAATTTCAAAGGAACACAAAGTACACTCTGTACTCTGCTGTAAAAGTTTTATTAAACTTGATAGCATTTAAAATAGTCTTTGAGAATTGCTGACACAATGATTCTAGGTTCTTCTTGGCTTGTATGTAGCCCTAGCAGTGCTTGCAATGAGAAGCTTATTTGCTGAACTGGTAGTTATTACTGTAGTCACACCAGTCTCTGACCATAATACTTTTTGGATCTCAATGCATTAGATTCAAGAGAAGGGTAAAGATCATCTCAGGGAACAGTTTGCCCTGGGGGATTTCAACTGAGTAGATAAGAGCATTTAAACTGTTCTGCAGCTGTTGAATGACGGGCATATTTTGTAGGGAAGCCTGGAGTGGTGCTGGGATGGATGCATTGATATAAAAGACAAGTCAGGCTCATAGCTGTCAGCTATCTGTAAAGCAAGATGAATGGACCTTTGGATATCTTCTTGTATTTTGCGTATTGCAGAAAAGAAATCCCTAGTAACACTGCGGAGGAGTGGATCCTCATCTAATAACCTAAAATGAGTTTAGTTTTCAGTGTGAGGGTTGCAAATGGCAATCCTTACATGAATAGAGAAAGCTAGTTTTCGGGAATGGGTGTCGTGGTCTGATAAATATTCATGTCAAGCCAAAGAAATTTGGAATTTGCATGAATTGTGACAGTCACTCTAGCCTAAAAATACCCCTCCTCCTTTTCAATGACTCCCAGTACTTGCCTTGCTATGTACCTTTTTGGTGCTGCAGGGACCCTACCGATGCCTGTAAGGGTTCATGTGACTGATCAAAAAATGTAAATGCAGCGGGTTTTCATGGCCTGTTAGGCCTCAATGAATTCTGCTAGTGCTGAGAAGGTGTAAGAAAGAAGTAAAATGCTGGTAAGCCCTTTTCTCAGAAATTATCCAGTGGTAAATTAGGGCTGGGGAATATCCCTTTTGAACTGAAGGGCTGTCTAATCTAGAAAAGTTTTTAATGAAGTTTGTATACCGATCTCTGTGGGTAAAGATAGTACCTGCACTAGGGCGGGAAAAAACCCTCAAGATTATTTTGTGTAATTTGAACTGCCTAATTAATTTTCATGGCATTTTTTCTTGGCCTCTCCTAAACAAGGAATCAAACCTTTAATACTTGCCATGATATAAACATATTCTTGTAAGAAGGCAGTGATGAAAGAGAAGGAGACACAGCGATATTTATCTCTGAGGAATTTCTGAAGATTGGAAATGCCATCATGGCTGCGTTTGACCCATTCTTTTTTAAGAAAATTGTTTTAAAAGCCTGGTTATAAATAGTAGTTGGGCATTATGAAATAAAAGTATGCATTAGAAAAACATGCTTACGATTGGCATAATTTTTAAATCATCATTTTATCTTGGACCTGTGGGACCTGGGGCTCATAATGGAAATGTGTGAGATTTTGAGAGTCCTGCTGCAGTCCATCCAAGCCAAGCAGCATAATTCAATGATTGATGGAATTTTTGGGCTGGAAAGAAGAGTGGAAGATGGCTTTTAACTATAGCCCTGTGGTAACATATCTATGTGTGGTGATACACACCCGAGGGGACTCTAAAAAACCCTGAATTAATAAAGCTGTGTAAGGTGAGAAAAGCCTTGTTGCAACAAACCAACAAAAGGGTTGTCGGGGGCAAGGGAGAGAAGAAAACCCCAAGAACTCATCTCTCCTTTGCAAACAGAGCGTAGTCGTCAGCCAAATGGTCATGTATTCTGTGCATTCCTTTTATTTTTCATTTGTTTTCTTGGTTAGTGTACAACAAAGAACAGCAGTGATGGACAGAGCCACAAACCCACAATGACTGTATATATTACAAAAATACGGACAATGCTTACAGGAAAGTGACACAGCAGATTTAAAACGTGTGGTAACGTTAAAAATGTCTCTGTTTATTCTGGTTCCCACACTTTTGGGAGTTACAGGCATATGCTTTTCCCTTGGCATGAATCTGACAGAGCACTTAGTGCCTACTGAAGGCTAAGTCAAGTATAGCAGCAGGGCCAGGCCCTGAGGCCTAAGTAGCAGACTTCATCATCCATCATCCCCTGACAGATGATTTTCTGTCTCTCTATTACATAGGGAGAAAATGTTCACACAATGCATGGTAAATATAGATACAAGCAGGGAGAATCTCCTTCAGAAAATACTTTTGTTCCTATCCGTTACCAAATTATCAATGTTATTAAAAGCATTTAATTAGCTGATTTAAGGAAAAAGGTCAGGGAAACAACATTAATTTTAAGTGGCAACAAGGAATCAGAGCTGCACAATTCACTGTAATCAAGTTTCCTTGGAGCACACAATGTTGGGTATTTTTGTAAAAAAGCAAACACAGAAAGGAACAAGTGAAAGTTACATGTTAGCTTAGCTAAATGTAAATTCCTGTATTTTTTATCGACAGGAAGATGTTTGTTTTTGTGAAACTGTTGTAGTTTGAGATTTGAGGTATCCTATGTAAGGTGAGCATATCTGAATATTGGCACTTGTATCTCTGCCACAGTGTATTTGGCAAGGCTGGGGTTTACAGTGGTAATTGGGCTGAGTGGCTTTTATGGAGGCGCATGAAAGGGTAAGATACCAAATACTCACTGTGTTTGAGTTTATTTGTGTGGGAACAAATATCAATATAGGGGAGCCCTTTGTAATCTGCTGGACTTCATAGTCCTGGCAGGTGAAACACGGACAGGAACCAAAGGCTGGAAACTGGAAGCTGGCATGTGCAGATTAGAGAGGAGGCAGGTTTTCAGCTGTGATCTGCTGCTGGAGTGGTCCAGCCAGGAGTGGCACCTCGCTGAAAACATTCTCAGCTGAAACAGGGTAAAGATTTCTTTTTCCAAAGATATGCTTATTCATACAAACTAGTGCAGGAAGTAATGGCCTGTGGTTTGAGGGTAACACAAGATTTGCTGAGTTCTCGTAGACTCACAGTCTACAAGTCTATTAGAAATACATCCAATTTGCTATCATCTCAGGCCTGTGGGCCCTCCTGAAACGGGATGTCACTTGAGAATATTTATATGTCTCTGTTTCCAACTGAAGAATATCTTTCTATATAGTTTTTACTGCTTTGCCTTCTTTTGGGCTTCAGAGACCCTTAGCACAAGCTGTGTCTGTGTTGTGAGAGCTTTGCTATCATTTTGTCCTGGCAAAAACCTCAAAACTGGCTATCAGTGTGCAGGCTTATTGACTATAGACATCACGAAAAATGTTTGGATCTGACCCTTGCTACCTCTGCATTATATATTTCTTCACCTCACAGGGCAAAAATACTTTCAGAAGTGTTAAGTGTTATTGAATTTTGATAAAGGAGTCATCTAAGGACCCAAGACAGGTTTATCTAGTAAACTTAATCGTTATTTATTATTTGGTACCATGATGATTACAGCGTTTTTGCACATTGAAGAAAAATGTTTGTCTAAGAAATTCTGAAGTAGTCTTTTACGTAATCTCTGGGTACTTATATATGCAGCCACTAGATAGCCTGAATAAATGGGTACTTGCTGAAGTGTGCTATTGACACTATGATAAACAGAAGGGATTGTCTGGCGTTTACTGTATGTCATAGAAAATCCAGATCAGATCCTTAATATTCGCTTTTCCTATCAAGGTCATCCAAACCACTAAAAAGTCATGAGCTGCGGAAGGAAATTCTAAGAGTTCTCATGTGGTCATTGCTAGAGAAATAATTTCCTTTAGAATCCATATGTTCAGCATATTTGCCTTGTTCTATCTTTGGTAAAGTTGTGGCATTGCATTTAGGGGAGAGGAAGAGACAAAAAAATCTTGCAGATAAAAGATTTTGGCTAACCTACTTGAAAACAGTGTTATTGAATCTTTCTTTGTTGTCTTACCTTTCCAACTAGCATATAAAGTTCATGAAAAGACATCCCTCACCTGAAGTGATGTTTCAGCTAAAGTGCCAAGTAAATGAAAACACTGTTAACCCAGACTCTGCTAAATATGGTGCTTTGGTCCTGTCCTGCAGTGTGACATAACAAATACTCCGATGTTTTTGAGCACTGTAAATAGACTCCAGCTGGCTCTTTTTAAATGTGTGGCATTTACAGATGCCTTTTCTACTTTTATATCTGCTAAACTCTGGTGGGCTAACCACATATCAGCAAGGCCAAGGTGTATAATACATACAGACCTCACTGAGTTCCTTAGGTTGGTTTGGTTTTTTGATAGCATTGGATGCATTGAACCCACATTATGTATTTCTGCTGTGGTTGGAAGGAAGCATGGGTCTGAATTTGGCTGTGTACAGGATCCTCTTTGTAGTATCTTCTTTTTCCCCTTCTATTTATCAACTTGTTATACGTGCTGTAGTTGATGTGATCCAAAATATCATCAGGGATACATATGCTTGTGGTGCCTGGTGTCACAAGTCTCTAACACAGCTGATTCTACTAGGTGGCCTAACCTAAATTAGGTAGCCCTAACCTGATCAAGTCAGCCCAGCTTTGAGCATGGGTTGGACAAGATGAACCCAGAGGTGTCTCTTGGCCTAAGTTATTTTAAGATTATATGATTCTGTTTCCCTCTGTGTACAGTACTCAGCTAGCAAGATCTCATAAAGGCGGGCTGGTCTGTCCATAAAAGCCCAATGGCCTTGGGGAGTGTTGATCTACCCAAGTTACTTCTTGCCAGGAGAAGCACAACCTCTGGTTCCCATTTTGCCTGCTTTTATAGATTTTTCTGGGTCTGGTATGGGGTTCTGCCATGGTACAGAGGATTACTCTTCTGGGTAGGTACTCATTGCTGCTGTGGTTGAGTAATTGGCTCAGTAAAAGAGATGACTAGTTGCTTTGAAGAAGTTTGCTGCGTGTGCTGGTGTGTTAGGTAGGCATAATAATAAACTAGGTCTTACTACACTGCCTTTTGGCATGCTTGTTTGTGAACTCAGGCCATTCCTGGTAGGAGTGATCTTAAGTGTCGGGTCATCCAGAGAGAGAAAACTGAGAATAAGCTGAGCTACAGACAGGACCCATGTTGGTGTGTTTTGTATATAGCTGTTCACATGCTGAGCACACTGAAAGAGTGATTTAAAGACAGCTGTATAGCACTCATCGGTGCTCTGATGTCTGAACCCGGAGATTAAACTGCTGTGTAAAGGAGCATCCCCAAGACCGTGGTAGAAGGAGATTATGGTTTAAAGCAAGCTGATGGTCAGTAATTAATCCTAGCTGAGGAGCTTCCTATGCTGCCTTGCACTGACCTTCTGCAGCCTTAGCTGGGATTGCAACTGATTCGAAATGTTTTCTGTTTGCAGCTTTAGAAAAAAGCCTTTTTATAAAACAGAATTTTTGTGATCATTTCCAACTAAAAGGCCTCATGCACAGGCACAGCTGCATATCCTTTCTCCAGTGCAGAAACCCCTGACAGCTGAGGCCCAAAAGATGTGAGGGGCCCTTTCCAGAGAGCAAATGGTCAGAAGGAAAGGAGTGTTCTTGATAGTGGTAGAAAGAGAGGTCTAAAACACCTTCACTGTGTATTTTGTTTTGCCTGTTTGGGGATATTTTTCTTTTAAAAATAAATATAAAAAGATATAAACTTGATGACATCATAAGCTTGTAATGAAGCAGGAAAGTCTTGGTAACCCAGCACCTAACTGTGGTTACTGTGCTGCAGTTGAACCAATCTAATCTAAAAGTTAATGCTTGAAGCTTGGGGATTCTTCTAGACTGAAGGAGATAGGGCTGGGATAGAGGTCAAGAAGGACCAATTTCCTAACCAAAACCTCATTGTACTTGTGAATGAATAATGATTTGACTAACTATTACTATATTTGGGGGAAAAAACAGCTGTTCACTGAATATATTTTTTTACTCTTTTCTGCTCTGTCCCTCCAGTGAAGTTATGCTTTTTCATTCACTGGCAAAGATGAATTTATCATTCATTGAACACTCAACCAGTTTGGTTTAATTTTCCTAGGTTTCTGAGAAGAGAGCCAGAAATCAAACCTGAAACCTGTTGCTGCTAATCAAATCATGACAGAAAGGTAAGAAATTACCTCTTCTTTTTCCTAGAGTTTGGGCTTTGTCCCTTCTACTCCTCACTGCTGCTCACAGTTGTATTTCCAAAACTTTTCATGTCATCTCATAGACACACTTCCCTGGAATTTGACTATCCATCCATAAAATTTTTTGTGAAAGGAAAAAGGTTCAACCAGTTTTTGTGACTAGCAGAAACTGGAGAAAGTTCTCTATGTAAAAGGCATATTGTCGCCCATGTATTCAGTTACTACTGCACAAAAGACTTGGGGTGAGGCCAGCAAGACCGTTTATGCAAGAAGACGGGAGGTTCACACACATTTTTGTACAACTTGGTTGGGAGCATTCAAACTGTAGTTAGGTTCTGGGATTAGTGTCAGGTGTCAGGTTTTATACCACATGTTCTACCATAGTGAGTTGTAACAGGATGAGCGAAAATGCGACAGGCAATCCCAACTCCAGATTTCCCAGCTCTGCATTACTTTTTGCACTATAATTTTACTTTTTTACTTTTCTTTATTTTTATCTTTGGCTTATTGGCACAAATATTCCTGAGGACAATCCACATCAGCTATTTATGTTCATAAACCTACTCCTGTTTGTTCCAGCAATCGTCAGCCAAGAACATCCCAGAATTGACATTTTTTAAATCCTTTTGTTTATGGGAAATTTTACACATTGGATTTTCCAAACACTCAACTGGGGAGTGATCACTGCACAAACATCTGAGAATACTTTAGCTCTTCTAATTCTCTCATGATGTCTTACTAATATCCAAAGAGGGAACAACTGCTTGTTTTATAAACTAATCTGCCAGGTTTCTTCAAAAGTTGTTACAGTCCCAAATTTTCTAAGCAGACATTTGTCTTAAATACATTTCTTTTGCTCCTCCCTAGCTAAAGCTAATATTTTCTCTTCATGGCATGTGTCAGGACTAGCTTTTTCAAGCATATAAGGTCTATTGTTGAGAGGTTTTAAATGGAACACAAGCTTAATGCAAATCTTCTGCATTGAGTGAATTTTGCCCTAATTCAGTCTCTCTTTAAGTATAAGTAGATGTAAATTGATCACCAAACTTGGAATTCAACTTCGTCTTTTAGTTCTGGTTAAAATAAATGCTACTGAATTTTAAAAGTTCAAATGTTCATTAAAATGCATACAGCACTGCCCCTGGGATCATGCCTAAAGTATTTGTAGGTGAGCAATATTAATATACAATTTGCAAAGCAATAACCCATATCCCAAGTGAAAAGGAAACACTGTGAAGCTAAAAGGTAAATAATAAATACGGATGAACAGGGACTCTGGAAAATCACAATTGGAAAAAGTGGTAAATCCCAAGGTTTTAGTTGTTTTGCTCTTACTTATTAACTTAGCTACAGAGTTTTGCTGTTTTCTACTGGTGCCCTGGGGGAAAGGTCTTTGTTGTGTTAGGTGAAAAAGACAGTTTTCAAAATGTTACCAACATGTTCTGCCCTGTTCACCCAGACTTAAGAAACAATAGAGGCAAAAAAAGAGAGGCTTCTGCCAATTATTATTGGCAATTATTGATAATAACGATTTGCTAGATGCTGCAGGAAAATAGCAAGCCAAGGTATTCATTCCTTTATTACTTCATGGTATGCTGATACTGATCCCTTGAAATGTGTAAGAAAATGGGCAGGCTTTTTGGGACTACCAGTTAGAGTAAGTCTTTCAAACTTCATTATGTCTGGCAAGGGCTCCAGTTCAGGAAAACGCAGAAGTTTTGAATGTATGAAACTGCCTACAGACTTAAAATTAAGCACAGGTAAAAGTGCTTCCTGGAACTTTGGTTAGGGGACTTGTTTTGATCAATGAATAAATCTATGACTCTTAGCAGAGACACTCCAATGCAAGAATGATGCCAGTGTTTTCAATCACAGTGCCTCTGCTGAAATAGTGATTGCTATCTGACCTACCAGGGAAAAGGTGATGTGAGCCAGTGTACTCAGAGAAACCATTGTTCCGATGTTACAATATAGTGAAGGCGCTAGGATATAGAAATGCTAAACGATTGCAACCTACCCTCAGAACAATACCACGATGGCTGGCTGGGAACCACCCTGAAAGTAGGGAGCAAAATTTTACAGGGGATTGAGTTCCAAAAATGGCCAAACAATTCAAATCTAAGACAGCTATCTAACTGGATAAATAATGTAAAACATCCAGGCTGAATAGAAATAATTACAGTGACATCACTGGAAAAAAAAATTAGTTGATGAAGAAAGTTTGTAAAAATATCAACAGCAATCAAGGCAAGAGGCCTAGAGGCTGAGTAATTGTCTTTAAAACAGAGTGCCATGTGCATTTCTTACAGAGGAAGTCTAAATGTTCACAGTGGACAGATTTAAATTTATGTGTAATAGGAATTTTTCAAAACTTTTTTAGTAGTGAAAGTGGCTTAGATAATGCAATACCCATGTATGATTAAAACAGGAATTCATCCCAACTCTTATACTTCATTATTAATTAGAAATACTTATAGACTTACCTACTAAAGGTGTGGTAGCCTTACGGGCTGAATTTGTACTAAGGAAGGGGAAAATTTTAAGGAGAGATGTGTCATCCCAAAATTATGTCATCATGTGACATCCCAAAATTTTACAAGAGAGCAAGAATCTCCTCAGTACTTCAGCACTTCGTAACATTGAGGTGAGACTAGGTGGGGCAGTGATGAGTTGGGATTAAGAAGGATATAGCATCCTATACCTCCAGTTCTAGTGCTCCAGCCAAGGGGATGGATGGACTAAGAGAACTGTGGCTTTAATGGAAAACACAGGATTTGGGAGGGTTGCTTCTTTCAGTCTTAAAAGTTGGAATTTTGAGAAGAGAGGGCTTGCATTGCATATATCTACAAAAAACACTGCCTGCTTTGTGTTCCTCTGGGTCAGTGCACAGATTAGCAGGTCTTTTTTGTATGTTGAGCTCAGATGTTTATGGATGTGCTGGGCCTTACCATGTGGTACTTAAATACAAATTGTTTATTCTGCAAATATTTATACATGGGAGTAGTCCTACTGAACAACAGGAGTATCTATGTACCTTGAGGGAGAAGGCCTATGTTACTGGCCCACTCTGTGAGCTGAGCACTCAGCACTTGTATTTTAGGAAAATACTATGGCTCAGAAGGTAGCTCCTATCATTCCTGAGCCAAATTCAATTGCTTGCTGAACCACAGCATTGCCTCTGTGTTGAAAATAATTACCTTGGTATAGCCAAAGATTCAATATTTGGCTTTCTAAGCACAATTACTTTATTAATAATAAAAACATTGTGTGCGCTGAGTGTAATACAGCATGAAAAAAAACAATACTCGCACACTAGAAATAAAAGTATGCCAGTGTTTTGAATAAGAAGAGATTTCTCAAAAATATTTCCACTTTATTGACATCCCCAAGTCAAGAAAAGAAAACCAGTTTTAAGACAGTGAACCAAAATTCTCTTCCCAGCCACAATATTTGCTGGAAGAGAACAACTAGCAATATGTATAAAGTAAGGAACATGCTACAAGGCCAGCCAACCCTGCCTCCTGTGGATAGTTAATCTATGGCTATAAAATTACATTGTTCTTTGTATTAGTCTTAAATGACTTGTAGATATGTCCATTGTCAGCTTAGAAAGTACAGTTGTGAAACTTTGGTTCCAAATGCTTAAACGTTTTGTCGTATGAAAAGAACTGAAAGCAGCCCAATTTCTTCAACAGTTGCATTAAGCCCTAGATGGTTAGGTCAGAAAGAAGTCTTCTAAGCATTCTTCACAGGGAAGCTGTAGGAGAATATGTTTTTAAAACTGTTTAACTCTTGCTGTTCTGTCTGAGTATTTTTTGGGAAGAAGCCTTCTGTCTGCTTACAATGATCTGATCTGTACCTTGATATTATTGCAGGGGCTAAAATTAGATGGATAATCAGCCACTGGCTTATATCAGCAACTACAGCCTCCTTTCAGCAAATAATTTAAGTATTTGAGTTGGTTTAAGGTCAGGGGCTGAAGTATACAATCAATGTGAGTTCCTTGACGTTGGGTGTTATATCTAGTAAGGCGCTCTCTGTTAATCCAGAATCTGGCTGGACAATGAGCCATGTTAATAGTAAGGTCTGCTGGAGAGATGAGAGGGCAGAGCCAATACAGTTTGTGGTGCAGGTGACTTATCTTTGTATTAGTTCCCCCACAGCTGATTTTGTGCTGTGTTGTTGTGTGGTTTTTTTTTTTTTTTCCCTCCTGTGGAGGTCTATACTTCGTACTTCTTGGGAGCAGAGAATCAGAAGAGAGGTCCCTTCAGGAGAAAACACTGCTTGAGTTAAAATATTGCAGAGAATGGTTGGGGACCTTGAGTTTTAGATTTGGGGGAATTAATTTCCTTTTCAGGTTTGAAAAGGAAAATTTCCTCCTCCTCCCTCTACCCCGAATCTGTCTGAGTCAGGCTGAAACCCCAAGCACTGGGGGGCCTGAAGGGCCATGGAGGAAAGGTTGTCTGAGAAGTGATTAGGGCTCTCTGAATTGTCAGGCATCAGCTACAGATGAAGTTGGGAGCATCAGAGGCATAAAGTTAGTTTGCAACATCTGATCATCTTCTATGGGAGTCTCCACAGCACTAGAGCTGGCAGAAGCAGTGGTGAAACCCAGCTAGCCTGGGGCCAAGGAATGAAATGGGCTCTACTTTGCCACTGACCAGTGCTTGCTTTTGCCTACTCCCAGTTTCATCTACTTCCATCCTGCAGGCCATGTGAAGTGGTCTCAGCTTGCATTTCCACTAGCTGTGCCGCAAGGCAGAGAAGAGCACACCTGAAGACATGATGCACAGTTCCTCACATGCAGAATGAGCTTTGTGCTTAGACTCTCTTTACATACTCTATTATAATTCTGCTGCTCATCTGCATACGCGTAGTCAAATACTAAAATTGCTTTGTAGGTACATAGTTAAATCACCTGAGTGAAAGAAGGGGTCCTATGGGGGTGGCATCAGACCTGGTATGCATGCCTAGCTGGCTATTAGACTCCTTTTCAAAGTAGTTCCTACATCTGTTAGGCTTATGGCTTCAGGTTATGCCTGGCAGGTGTGATCTCCTCTTCCACAACTGCAACTCCTTTCTAATCTTGTAACAATTTTAGGGAACTATTAGCAGTTTTACTCCTTTAAACCAGCTAAAAGGACTTGTCCTAGCACGAGTAAACAGTTGCAGCCAAATTTAGGCTTCTTTCCCATTTTTGAGTGGCTTACGGGACTCCAGGTATGGAAAAATTCTGAATTGAAGTTGAGTGTTCAATGAACTGGTGAGTGATAAAGAGGCGTTGCTTGCTCTTCACAGTATTTGTTGTGGTTCTTTACGCAGTATTAGGATAGCAGATCATTAAATATTTTCCATTAACAGGGCATGCGGGGGATTATTTTGGAAAAGTAAAGAGACTGCGTTTTTCCTCTCCACTTTTGTCCCTACCTTGTTCCGAAACAGCAGGGAGAGAAATGCATTAAAAAAAACCCAAAAAACTGTGGTGATGCAATTCAAAAGAACTGTAATGTTGCTGTATATATTGTGTTTCATCCCATGTTTTAAAGATTTCGTACTAGAATTAGAAGGTCTTGGGGAAAAGTCCCTTGGGAAGCAGCTTTGTTCTCGAGTTTTAACTAGGTATAGTTAAAAGGCAAAAACTGAGGCAGAAATAACACTGATCACATAATAACAATGAGTGGGAGAGAAAAAGGTGTGGTGGCTAAGGGTTTTGATCCCAAATCTGGAATATTAGGCTGTCTTCCTAACCTGTTCAGGGGGAAAAAGGCTTGATAATTTTTTTTAACATATGCATCTGATTCTCTGACTTTGTAATAGTGGTGTATAGTAATATAATTTAAACATTCATATTAGTAAATATGTGCATATAGAAAGGGTTGGCAGCTGCAGTGGCATAGTCAGCTCAGTTGTAAGAGAAGAGGACTGGTTACACACAGTTTAAAGCAATGGGAGAAAACGCCTCCAAAAATGTGAATTCAAACTATAAATGGCTCAGGCATCAGTGAACTAGTATTGCTTCCAGGCTTGTCATGATGAGCCCTATTTCACTTCCAGATAGCAAATAGCTTTGCATCATAATCAGTCTTTGGCCGGCATTGTCTTTTCATCTGTGTGCCTACAGCCCTCGGTGCTATGAGCCTTCAGGCCTGACTGAGAGTTGTTTCATGTACCACATGGTGGGTAATAATACAGGAGGCCTCCATCTCTCTAAACTAAAACTGGTTCTTTATTAAGAGCGCAAAGGTTCTGCATCTGTAGATTACACTGAAGCCATGTGCACACGGAGTAGCTTAACTGGTGTCCAAACAATGAAAAATTGTGTTCGTTCTTCCAAAGTCTGTGGGAGGGTGCTGCAGAAACTGCCTTCATATAAGTATTTTAAGAGAATGCACACGCTAGAACAAACAGCTAATAAATGAGTAATTTTTTAAATTAGTTGTGTGCGTTCACACATATACACACACACAAACGTATGTTTAAACAGTTGTAGTTGTAGGCAACTCTTTCTGGAGGAAGGTATAATTTCCTATATTGAGATTTCTTGCATTTTATTCCAGAGAGTCTTGTTCTGTCACTGTTAGAGACATATTGCTCAGCAAGATCAGTAACTGATCTGGCACTTCCAATTCATCTATTTAGCTGTGCTGCACAGTGACTGAGGATTTAGGGGAATGAAAAATGCTTGCCACTTGGTGCATGTATTTTCTCCATTGAAACCAGAAACAGTTTAGCAACTTCACTCTGTTTTGCTTTGTAATTTATTGACATGGATTCCTAACATCACGCTGTTTTTTAAAAAGACTTTTTGTTTTAACAAAATGTAGATAATGGCTTTGGCATTTTGGATTAAGAGAACTGTTTATCTTGCTTAAAAGTGATGACATTTTTTGTAATTATATCGTCTTTATTAATACACACACAATGGTTTGTAACATTGATTCTATCTTCCAAAAAACTAGCTGGTTAAAAAAGTAGAATAGCGGGGAATGTAAGGACAAAACAATGAATTTAGAGGTAGAGAGTCAGCTGATATGATTTAGTTCACATTATTCACTTAGGGAATAAAAATGAATATTTGAAAAATATATTAAAAACCTAAAGCCTCATCATTTTGCTGCTTCTTTTGGCATATTTGCCAAGGGACACAACTGCATGTTAGGAAACAAAATGGTTTCTGGTTTGATATTCTATTACATAATCCCTTGGTTGATTTAAAATCTACTCCAAAACCTGCACTTTCAAACTTGCCATGTATTTATATGCAAATGCAGGGGCAAATCTACCAACCCTTACTTGCTGGCATCGTTCTTATCTGGAGTTTTGGTATTAGTGTGTATATCCGCAGCAGTAATAACTGAAGCTCATAGTACCACTTATGATTGAGTGCTGAGCTGGTAAATTCTCTTTTTTTTTTTTTTAAAGTATGCTGTTTTCATGACTAAATGTGGATCTTTTCACATGGAAACAATTGTGTGCAGAAAATTGCTGGAGCAATTTTGGAGGCCATTTTTAATTCAAAAATTTGCCCACGCACAGTGTGCCCTTGTTTCTGCCTAAAAACATATTTTAACAGTCAAGTAATATAAATTCTTTAAAAATGGAGGTTTATAAGGGAAATACTGATACAATCTTAGCTACTTGCATAGCAATTTTACAAACAGTCCCTCCCTTGCATTTGTGCTGACTTTTCATTGCTTTTGCTTTTCCCCCAGCTGCAACTGGCTTTTTTTGATGGTTACTCTTTTTGCCATTGACTCTTCATGCATTGACAAGAAAATTCTCTGCTGTTTCCTTTTTATAGCAGGTTTTCATGAGAATTAAACCCCAAACTAGTTATGTTGATGAGGGAATATTTGAATCATTTGGTCAAAATTGATACAGTTACTTTCCAATTTCAGGACTTTCTTAATTTAAAATTTCTGCTTTCACATTTAATGCCTTTTCTCATCTAAATGGTGTTTCTGCCACATTCATCAATTTTCATGGTACACTGTAAATTGTTCCCAAGTCTTCTGTGGTGATTTAGACAATTTATCTATTAACAAAATTGTAATACAAAAATACAATAATTTTCTGCTGCATGTCATAAAGTTTTCAAGTAATAACACTTTTCTGTCAAAGATGCTGTGACATCCTAGAAAACAGTTTAAGCAGATACTTTACTGCCGTTTATTATGGTGTTTCAGGAGGTTTTCAGTGAAGTTGAGCCCCTAATTAAGCATGGAAAGCAGCTTAGTATCTTTTAGAATTATTTAATCTTAAAGCAGAAATTAACTAAGTTATTTCTTAGACAAAGTAATTAAAATCCTGCTCATGATTTTAAATATGTATTTCCTTCTTGGTTGCACAACTGATTCTCAGTGCTTCATTCCTTACTAACTGCATGGTTAACCTTAACGTATGCACAGGCAAATTAAATTTTGCTGTAGTAATTAGTATGCATTTTGAGGGGAGGGGGGAAAGAAGCAGCATGCATAGCAAGGTTTGGTATTATCATATATATTATGCATGTATTGCAAAGAAGATATCACAGATGTAAATAGACGCATTAGCAATATAGATTATTTGCATTATTTCTGTGAAGTTCTTTAATTGCAGTGTAAGAATTTTAAAATGTAGAAAGAATCAAAGGACAAAACAATGTTAGGAAGTTCAGGTAATGCAATGTGAAATCAGAAGTGAAGGAAAAGTAAATTTGGTTCATGTTTTTTAGGAATTGTTCAGAAATCGCATAGCCTATAAAACTCATTGTCACAAGATTTTGCAGAAAGCAAGAGGCTTAGAATTGAAACGGAATTAGACATTAAGTTAGTAAACAGAGCTAAGAAATAGTAACCCTACAGAGGTTCTGTGGAAATAATAGTGTGTGTGTATATTTATTTAAAAAACAACGTGTTCCTGTCAAAAACCAACCAATGATGTATTGCAGTTGTGGGTTTTTATTTGGTGAAAAAGGTGTCTTTTTATTCATCAGTGATTTTGGTTTAGAGATTCTTAGGGAGGACAGAGATCACAGAAAATTACGGAATATGCATTCAGCCAGAAATAAGCATATCTGGAAAGAAGTAAGGATGTAAAATAATACCTAGATTTTTAGAAATCATGTAAGACACTATCTGTTTAGCAAAGGCAGTTTCTAACTGGTGAGGTGTGTAAAAAGATTTTCCTTGTATGCAAGTTTTTCCATAGCTGCATAATGCATGGGTTTTTTCACCCCTCTCTGAAACAGCCAGCCGTGGCCCCACTTAGAGACTAGACAGACAACCACTCACCTGACCCATAGGAACAATTTCTAATCTGCTGACTTCAAATTTACTAGAGTATGATCTACTGGCACCAGGAGAATTCCACTCCCATTGTTCAAGTGAAATGCAGTGGGAGTTTTATGGGCGGAAGGAAAACTAGTGTGGGTGTATTCTGTCCTGTCGTGGTTCAGACAGCGGCAAGCACATTCCTGGGTCGCATACAATTGTTCCTACGTGTTTGCTTGATTACTTGACAGTGACTCTTGAAGATAGCTAACTCTGGTAATAATTGCTGCCCTGGCTAAAGATGTTCTATCTCCCCACCATTGTTCTTCAGGGTTTGGAAATAACTCAAGTCATATGCTCAGTTCAAAATCAATAGAGTGAGTCATTATATGGTTAGTTGTGCCTTAATAAAGCTATGGGTAAAGAACTCATTGAGAATCACTTACATTTACATGGCCTTATCTCTCCTTGACCTGAAAGCTCTATATAGCAAGATGATTGAAGTTCTTGATTAGGGTAACAAGATGTGATGTTCCCTTCATCCAGTGGTGACTCTTCAGAAAACAGTCTGTAAGAAAAAGAAATACTGTATGAAAAGATGCATGATTAATCAGTACGTATTTCTTCATGTTTCAACATTATCTTCCTTTCTGGAAATATAGTAGCAATGAATAATTTTTAACATCAGAGGATGCAATCAATGAGGGTTTTGACTGACTAAGGATTTCTAGGTTTTCCCTATGAAAAAAACAGTTGACATTCATTAGAACTTTAAAAAAAAAAATTCAATACAAGTTTTTTTACTTGAAAACCAAAAAGTTAAGCTGGAAGACAGAAACACGCCAATGCTGCTGAAATCTTTACATAAAAAAGTCAAAATGAATCGTCAGCTTTCTAATTTCACTTCAAGAATGTTGAATGCATCATTTTGTATTTACTGATGTATATTTAATACATACGCAATATAAAGTATACTTCATATTTTAGTACTGTGAAAGTTAATACATTGATTTCACATTCAGAGGAAAGTATATAATGGTATTAAGTTGATTTTTTTTTGTCACAGGAAATTCCTTGTGTTTATTTACAGAAAGGAAAAAGGAAAGAAAATCCCGAATTTTCCAAAGAATTTAGATTCTAGATTTTTATCAGCTCTATGATTGGTAGCTGTATGAAAAGCTGCTTTTAACATTCAGTAAATACATTGGAAGGTACTATCTTAATTTTTATGATATATTAAAGTAACAAAATGGTGCAATTTTTCTATTTATTTCCCTAACGGTAGCATAGTTCTGATGATAGCGTGAAGGTCTGCTCTTAGAAGCTGTATAGTTCTTTCTGAATACTGAGCCAAAGGGATGAAAAAGCTGGTTCATTCAGACCCTTGTTGCTGCATAATGCTTAGTCAAACAGGTAGACTTGAAGTTTTCAGTTTACCAGTGTCTACCATTTTCTCAGAGTAAGCTGTCTAAAAAAGCACTCTCATAGCTGCCCCTTTTCGTTTAGAAATTAGGAGAGCCACAGCCTACTCTGTCTGTGTAGAGCTGTTCAGAGAACTTCCAAGCAGGAAGTGGAGCCTATATCCTCCTGCTGTTGCACATAAGAAATCATTACTCCTATGCTCTCATCTTCCTGCTCCATTTGTAACACCCTCCAATTCTCCCTTTCCATCTCTTCTTTTCTCTCACGTGTCCATATGCTTCTCGGTTGAAAAAGACTTCTCGGTTAATCTATGAAATGTGTACACTGCTCTCTCCTTCAAAGAAATTCCTTAAAAACCAACCATATTTCAATTATAGTGATTCCATACTTCCATTTCTCTGTATCGTGAGTTACAAAGAGAATTATTTTAAGAAATGATGCAGCAGTGAAAAAGGCAATGCAACCTTAAGATGCATTAGGAGTGGTATTTCGAGAGGAAATGCTAGTGCTATTATAGAAGCTGTGGTACAACCTCAGAAATATTGTGTAGTGTTGGTCACCCATGGACAGGAATGTTCAGTAAAACTGGAACAGATGTAGAGAAGGGTCATAAGGATTATTAAGGCAATGGAAAAGCCTGTTTTATGAGAAGAAACAAAAGGATTTTACATGTTCTAGCATGGCAGAATAAAAGCTGAGGGCTTATGGTTTCTGTCTAGGATATAATGGTCAGAGACACACAGGAAAGTACCTAAACTAACTGACAACATAGAAGAAAACAATAGTTCTTGAATAGATTTAAAATGAAAATCCCTTTTTTCACTCTGAGACCAGACAGGGTCTTAACGAAAATATAGGGGGAGAAAAGTTCTGTATGCTTTCCTGGAAGCTATGTGAAATGCTGGGAAACCAGAACACGTGCCCTAGGAAATCCTTTCCTATGAATCCTGCAGCGTTGTAAGTTTTCTCCATTAATAATTTAAGTCTTTTACTTTATATCTCACACATCTGCTGTAAAACATTTAGCCTTATGCTCAGACATTCCTTGTCTTCCACATACTTCCTGTGTGATATTAGGTAGGTCACCATGTCCTTCTGTTTTCCATGTGTACAATGTGTATATTAGTATTCCTTACCTCAAAGGGATGCTGGAAGGATAAATATAGTAATGGCTGTGTTGGCAGAGGCAAGTAAATATTTTATCATAGGCAAGGAATCTCTTTGCATTCATACAATTTCTCTGTTACATGGTATCACTTCTGTCAGAAAGCCTATATAAAGCACACAAGAATAATAATGAAATGTTTGGTGAGTTCACTTACAGATATTTGCATATCTGCATTTCCCAGTTTTTGTGACATAGCATGTAAAATTATTCAGAGCTTTTTCTGGGTTCCCCAGTATAAGACTGACATGGGCACACTGGGGTGTAAAGCAAAGGGCCACAGTGATGTTTAAGGAGTCTGAGGAAGGGTGCCTGAGGTTGTTCAGCCTGGAGAAGAGAGGGCTTGGGGGGACCTTATCAATGTGTACAAATACCTAATGGGGTAGTAAAGAAGATGGAGGCAGGCTTTTCTCAGTGCTGCCCAGGACAAGAGGCGATGGGCACAAATTTAAATATAAGAAATTCTACTTAAGCAAAAGAAAAAAAAACTTTTTCACCTTAAGGCTGGTTGAACACTGGAACAGGTTGCCTAGGGAGGTTTGTGGAGTCTCCATCCTTGGAGATATTGAAAGCTCAACTGGACCTGGGTCCTGGACACCCTGCTCCAGCTGACCCTGCTTGAGTGGGGGTGGGGGTTGGACTAGATGATCTCCAGAGGTCTCTTCCCACCTCGTCTGTTCTCTGTGATCCTTTGTGTGAAAATGAGTGAAAGAAAAGAAAAACTTCCTCTTCTAAAATTTCTGGAGCAAGTGAATCTTTATATATTTCATACATACTGTTAAACCAAATACAGCAGGATGGAAACCTGAGATTTGATCATTCTTAACAGTGCTCTGCTACCTAAGCGCATGGCAGCTTGAGTAAGGTATGAATGGTGAATTTTATACCCTAGTGTCACTTGGACTTTTGCCATTGACTTCTGTGCAGTCAGGATTTTAGTGTAAATGACTCAAAGTGGAGAGCCACTGTTGTTCTTAGAGCTGCTGTTTTCTTTTCATTCTGGATCAGTATTGATTTACTTCTCTAAAGGGAAGGCTTAAATGTGTATACTATAGAAGTATATAATGACATTTTTGTTTTATGCTTTGTACATCCTGTAACAGGGATCTGGCAAGAAGAAAACAACTTATGGCTTCTACATCAATTTTATAAAATAAATGTAATCTCATGCTGTGAACAATGGAGGGTTATGTTTATGTCTGAGTTTAAATTTTCTGTAGTGACAACCCAGAACTCCAAAGTAGCAGACTCTTTCCCAGTGCAGATGTCTTCCTGATTAAGTTGCTTCATAAAATGAAAGCCTTACTGTTTTAAATCCTAAAGGAATATTGTAAATAAATATTTTTTGTTCAAGCAATGTAGTTCTTCCCAAAATAGTAGAAATGTAGACAAAGAAAGCGAAGAGGGACAATGGTTCCTTGGGGAAGCCTTTTATCTTGGCATTTGCTTGTGAGGGAAACAATCACCTGCATCTGAGAGATGAATCTGGCTGAGATGTGCTGGAATAGCTCTAGTCCCAGTTTATAATTCCAGAGACGTTTTCTTTTGAAAACTCTCTAAACATCTTTTTAAGGCAAGATTCACCATTTTTTTTAATCAGCTGAACTATCTCAAGAAGAACAACATCAAGATCTGTCCCCGAGGGGCTCCTTCCTGGACAGAGCTTTTTGTTACATGATGAGAGGCAGAATCAGAGCTGTCCGAATAATAAAAACCAGATTCCTGAAGTGGTTTTTTGGGGGGAGACTCAAATTTGATTTATTGCTCATTGTAAGGTCTGATTATCTGTTGTTGTGAATTTTCATGTGGCTACTGGTATACGTCAAAATGTTGTGAAAGTTTAATAGAAGTTTGAACGTGAAGTGCATTTACATTATTTATTGTTCTACTCCACTTCTGTTTAAAAAGTAATAATAATGTGCTATCCAGTCAGACAGCTGAAAGTATTCAGTAACTAATCAAATGCCATTAATGGCAAAATGTGAAAATGGAATACAAAATAATTCTTTCCAGGAATACTTTTAGACTAATTTTAATTGGTCAGATAAAATCTATAAATTACAAACACATTTACAGAAATTAAAAGCTACTTATGAAATGTTTGTAAGAGATTGCAATCGGTTTGGTTTTGACCCCTCAAAAAGTATTATGTAGCTAACTCCCATTAACCTACATTAGCCAATCACATCTCTTACAAAATAAAGCAAAAAAACCAGTCATATGTACTGTTCTTCTCACTTTTTAATACCAGCCACAGCAGAGTTTATTCAGAACCAGTTGTCGGTCCTTGCAAAATGGCAGTCTTGTAAGGCACTAAGGAAAGACAAATACTCGTAATGTAAAATTAAGATGTATGTGGTGTCAAACTGGACAGTAGCTCCAAAATGCTGTGTCAGTTGGTCTACCAATACACATTGCTATATGTGATGGCATTTCTCTCTTTAGAAGGTAACTTCGTGATTTTTGTGACAACAGTCAAAGAGCATTTCTGTGACCTCATTTGCATTCACTCCTTCAGAAATGATTTAACTGCCAGTTATTCAGTCTGAGGCGTGCTCCTGGTGGCACCTCCAGTGCATTCTAAACTTTCAATAGTGAAAATGATAATGCTATTCTACCATCAAAATATAGTAGCATGGTTCCCCTTTACGTGCTTGCTTAGGCTGCTGCCATACAGCAGCAAGTTAGCAACTAGAATGTCAAGGTTACTTACACTGTGTAAGTATACTGAGTTACGGAAAAGATGGGGAGAGGGATCAGTGGAGTTTCAGGTGTAAGTATTATATAATTTGTGGAGGATTTTGTGGAGTGGATGTTTCTCATGAAGTAAAATATATTTTCCATCTTCTCTGGGCTTCTGAGGGGCTCTGGCAATGCCCATGCTTTCTTCTGTCTGCACGTTCTTATTTTTTATATTAGGAAGAAAGGACTTACAAGAACAAAAGACCTAACTAAAGAAGTGTACAGACAATGCGATGGCAAGTGAATGCAAAGTAATGTATACTGGAGGGTAGAAAATAGTCTATCACTGTACTTTGCACTCTGCTAAATTAACTGTGTCAACTCAGGCAAGGGAATCCGCTATCACGTTAGGCACCTCAGTGTCGACTTCTCCTCAATGTGAAGCTGCAGATAAAAAATTAAAGAGAATGGTGAAGTTGCAAGAGGAATATGTGACAAATAACAGAGTAATGCTATGGGCAGTCCTGTCTGAATTACTATGTGCAGGAACTGATCACTGGCTCTCAAAATTACAAAACTGAAAGGGATGTTGGAAAAGTTGGGGAAACAAAATGTTGCAGAAGGGCTGCAGCCAGATGGAAAAGGTTGGCTGGTTTGCCTTGGAAAGAAGAAGGGGTGACCACTTAACCAGAGTTGGGAGGGCTTGGTAGCTCTGCCTTTCATGTGCAGGATCAGAGCTGAGGTCTGTTACTGGGCTCTACAGAACTCCCACCAACTGTTAGGAGAAAAGCGCTATGGTTTTAAAGGCCATTCTCTGAAGTTTTATGTCCCTTGGATTCACCACTCTTAGATTTAAGAGTCAGCTTTATTTTTTTAACTAGTTTACAAGGAGACAATATATGTGACTATATATATTTGTCCAGCAGAGTTGCTTTTTTTCCCACTAAGCTTGCTCTTCTAGAATGTTGAACGCATGGAAAAAAAAAAGTTTATTGGAAATTATTGTATTTGAAAAGGGCCTTAGCTATTCCCCAGAAAGAAGAGAAGCGAACACAGGGTCAATTTACAACCTGACCTGAAAACACAAAGTTGATAATCGGCCATCATTGCTTATTGTATCTATGACCTGATTTGTTGAAATGCTCAATAAATCCACTATTAGGAGAAAAAGTGCTTACATGCATTTTTTTCTTTTAAAAAAAATTAAACAACAAAATAAAAGATTGATTGACAAGACATCAATAAAGCTTTGAGCATACACTGCTGACCTTTTTTTCTTTGCACTGCAATCTGTGTTTATTAGAATTCAGCTCCTATAAATAGGTTTCTGTGGATAAAAAAGCAAGCAGCTTCTTAGGAGTTCTGTTCAATAAACTTCTGTGAAAATTCTAAAGACTTAATACATGGCTTTCAATTTAATTCATTCTGTCTTTCCTTCTTAAAAATAAGATATAAGTGGGGATGAAATACATTTAGCTGGTGGAGTGTTTTTTCTAAAGCTGTATTCTTAAAACTCACCTTTCCCTTTTAATGTCTGCTACAGCAGTTCATTCGGAGCAGACAGGATATATATCATCTCACGCCTGGTACTGTAGGCTATTTCTTCTCTTTAAATAAAAACATATTATAAATCTGTGCTGCACTTGAGTGTTGTAAGCACTCAGGTTAGTGACTTCAAAAGTAGAGTTGGAATGAGGCTTTGGCAGGCACTAAAGAATACTCACCAAGTCCTTGGACCCTATTTTCTATTTGATCTTCCCAAGAAGCAAATCTCTTCAGAGCCTTTCAAAACAGTAAAGGTGGCACAGCAGTGATGTCAAGTCTTTTAATTTTATTGCAAGCCTAGTGATATTCCTGTATTAGGGTTTTTGTTCCTAAGGCCCTGCCTCTTGGAGTCCTATGAGAATCTCTTTCATTTTGTGTTGCTGAAGTAAATGTGTACTTGATGTTGCTCTAAGTAAAAAATGCAGTAGAAACCCTAAGTTGAAAGGGTCAAAATTTGAAGCCTGGTGAGAAAAGTCTCTGGATGGAGGCTCAGAATTTGCTTGTCTCCTCGACATGTTTTTTACTGAGTGGAGCCTTCCAGGGCTGGCAGGTAAAGGATCCCTCTGTCCTGGTGTCAGACTAGGTGTGTGTTTTTCTGAACTGTTTCATGATGAAAGAAAAGCCAGTGTTACCGGATTTTGTCCCAGAGTTTTCTTCTTCATTAGTACTCCCTAAAAATCAATTGTTTTTCTCCACCATTTTCTATTACCCTCTTCTAATGCAGGGTTTCTGGCTCAAGCACATTTTCTATTACCTTTTAACACAGTGATTCTGGCTCAAGCATCTTTCCCTTGATTAATGATACTAATCTCTGCTTAATTTAGGCTCTTTCCTCCCCTTCTCTTGCTGTGGTGTTTTGCTTTTGTTGGGTTTTTTTGTTGTTACTGGTTTTGGTTTTGTGCTTTATTTTTGGTTTGTTTTTTTTTTTTTTTTTTTTTTTGGAATCCCTTTCTCGCCATTGTGTTTGACAGGGAGGTCCTTTCACGAGGTACTGACTGTTTTAGGGGCTCACAGAGTGTGAAACAGGGAAAAATTGCTAGTATTTCTTGTAACACAACCCACGAAGAGCATCTGCAGTACACCTGGGATGGTCCCATGTAGCATGAAAACACTCCCGGAGTGCTCAAGCTCATAGGTACCTGGACAGTTGGGCTCTTGCCATGTGCTAGCATTGAAAATCAGAGGGCATTTTCTTCTTTCAGACACTCGGTGGGAGCTGGATTGGCTCCCATTGGATTGTATTAATCTAAGTATTTTTAAATATTGATGGTAATTGGTTCTCTTCCTCTGTTTCCCTCTCATCCAAGTAGAGGTAAAAATATTAAACCGTCTTTGGAAGGGACTTGTAGTTCTTGGATGGGATGGACTGTATACACAGGAGGTATTATCCTAAATCATGTCTGCTTGTATTAAACCGGGCAGCTACTGGGACAAAAACATTGAATATGATTATTGCTCTCAATTTTGACTATGCTATGTCATGATTTAGGGTAAGGTTGCACACAAAGCAGATAATGCTACTCTTGTAAACTAAAAAGTGAGAAGGTATATAGCACTCTGCAAAGAAGGTGATACAAAGCAGAGAGCCTGTTTTGTCCTTTCCTAGATTTACGGGGGGGAAAAAGCACATGATAGGTGATTTTATCAAATCAAGAACTCTGTACGATTTCCTGCTAACAGGAAGAAGGTGGTACAAAATATGAGGCCTTTTTAGAAATTCTGTACATTTATAATACATACCGTATACTACAAATCATTCCTGTTTCTGCATAATATATCTAAAAGACAGCCACACTCCAGTCAAATTTTATCTATTAAATATAACACTTTAAAGAGATATGCAAGCGTTACTTTCGGATACAAGAGGACTATATAGAACTTTAATTCTGCTTATTCAGTAATAATTTATTTCACAAGCTCTGATCATTAGGATTATTATTAATTACCATGCCATTCAGCTGCACTGACAAAAAAAAAAAACCTTTCTGCTATAACTGAGCACATTAAAAATATTGGATTAAAGAATTAGCTCTGCCAGATTTTAAAAGAGCAAAATAAAATGGCTAATCAAAATCTGAGCACATACAAGGTGATCATTTACCTACTTTCATTGCACATTGTTTGAATAGTTTGTATTATGGATGTGAAATTGCCCTCAAGGAGGTTAGTTAAAGTAATAAAGGCTTCCCTTCGCCTCAGGAGCCACTCCCTTTGTGATATGACCTTTCTGTGACTTCTGAGCTCAACTCATTATGAAGAGAGACAAATGCTTATTTTAAGTCTTTTTGAAAGCTTTTCAGGCATTAGGTTTTATGGCAAGGTCCTTTTTTCTCTCTTTCTAAACTAGTTCCAATTGGGAGTGGTGGGGGAGAAGAAATAATCACAGTCAGAGACCTTGAACAGTGTTTTCTGTGCCTTACGTTGAGGTTTTTGGTTAGTTTTGAGGAGGAAGGGTGTTTTTTAAGTCTAGAATTAGGCAGTCTGTGCCGGGATTTCAGTGCGTCGGAGCAGCGTGGGTGAAGCATGCTCGCCCCAGTGCTGCTTTACCTTAAAATCGTTCCTGGTTTTCCCACACCAGGATCGGCGGCACAGCGTGCCCCAATCCCACGGGACATCCATGCCCACAGCTCCCATTTCATCACGTGCTCAACGCCGGCCTCATTGCAGTGAGCAAAAGGCACCCGGTTACGCGTGGTGTGGCATTCGGACTGTCAGTGTATTGGGGCAAATCTCACCTCACCTTGGGCCGCTTGTCAGCGTTGTGGTTGGTATTTTGGGCTGAAGTCACCTCCGCTGGGGTCTGTCGGTATTTCTGAACAGCCAGGCGTTTTCACACAGGCTCTTGGAAACGAATACGCAGCTTTCAGTCACGAGTGCGAAAAGGGCGCCAAAACCGGCTGCTGCGTCCTCAGCCCCTCGCCATCGCCTGTGCTTGCCACACGCTGTACCCCTGTCAGTGCCAGCCACAGTGAACTCGCGACTCTCATCTCGAAGCAGACACTTTGAGTCCCGTTTATTTAAACGAGGCGTAGTGGTAGGCTGAAAGTCAAGCATGTGTTTCGCATCTTCAAACTATGGCTTTAAAAGAAATAAAACGTGGCTGTTGGGTTGTGGCTGTCGCAGCAGAAAGCCGAGGCCTTCCCGGCCTGCTGAGGCGGCAGCCTGTGCCCCGCCAGCGTCTGAGGGGAGTCTGGAAGTGGGTAACACGCAGGTTGGCGTGCAGGGGCGCGTTCAGCCTGTAATAAAAACTTCCTCTGGCAGAGCAGCCCGCTGGCTCTGGGCTCGCTGTTGCCACCCCAGAGAGCCCAGGAGAAGTGAGGTGACGGACCCTTCTCTGAGAACCAGGAGCGTCGGAGATGATCCTTCCCGGAGCGCTGGTGTTTTCGTGAGGGGGTTTCTTCGTGTAGCGCGCATCTTCTGCACCGTCGGCAAATGTGGTGGGTAGATAATTATTTTTATGAGGTATAGGTTTCTTATGTTTAATTGAAGGTTTAAGAAGAAAAACCATAAAACTCTGAAAGGTGCCATAAACTTACAGGGCTACTTAGCAACACTGCAGAAGACTTTTTTGTAGCCATCTGGAGCCGGGTAGGTCTCTGCCTGATAACCTTCGGGGGGACTGTCTGTGGAAGCCCAAAGATTGCTGAAGTAGAACTGGAAAGGTAAGGAGAAATGCTGCCAAACAATTAATAACTTCATAAATATGCTCATTTCTAGCCTCATTCCAGTTTTGCGGTAGTTGATGATTTTTCTGAGTATGTGTGTTCAGAATTACTCACCAGACAATTTCTGCAAAGCTTCTTGGTTGCAGATGGTTTAGGAGAAATAACTCACCAGTGAAAGCATTGGGGCAACGCTGGAGAGACATGACAGGTCACCTGTGTGGTGCTTTTCAGTTGTGTATCTGGGCAAGCAGAGCACTTGTATTCAGGTTTTCAGATGTGCAGATGCTGAGACTGATTATTTTAAAAGTTATTCTCTCTAAGATTCAGTAAAAATTCATTGTTTGTAGAAAAAAGTGTGTCGAGAAAACATCTTTGCTAGTATGTTTGTTAAAAGTAAAGACGAAGTGCAGACAAACAATTTTTTTCATCTGAACAAATATTTATAAGAAATTGTATGTGTAGATGTGTGCTTTGTTTGCCCTGCAGAATTTACCAGGGTGCATTTGGGAGTATTTTACCTATTCGGCTGTAATCTTCACGTGAAGTGTAGAACTAAGTATACCATTTCCATTTCAAAAGATCACTTAATATATTTTCTGCAAATTTTTTAATTTGTTTAATTAAACTTAGCACTCCATTCCACTTCATTAGATCTATTTAATTTTCATGTATCTAAGCAGTTTTTCAAGTACATAATTAAAAGAATAGTTTTATAAAATCAGTACTTTTTATACATTAACATGCTCAAGAACAGGAACTATATTTTCCTGTCGATTAGCATGTGATGGTAAAAGCCTTAGCATAAAGTAATAAGAAGGAAATAATCTAGTCCTGTTTAAAAAGTCCACCCTGAAGCTGGCCACCAGGTATTTTGAAGAATGTAAGATCTGTGTGCTTTACTGAAACTTTGCAGAAGTGAATGCAGCAGTAACCTTGGTATTAATTTTTTGCAGGCAGTAGGGAGTGTTCTTTGTGAAGAGAAGTGGTATGTTGTGTGTAACTAGGAGTTCAGTTTTGGGTTTCAGTTTGGGTACCATACAGAGGTGGGATTTCATTAAGCCAGTTTTTGCAATTGAAGCAACTGGGATTTAGAAAAAGTGACTTGGATATGATCAATCGATAAACTGGAAGCAGAACTAGCCGAGTTCCCAGCAGTTGTCTTTGTCATACTTGCTCTGAGAGGAGACAAGACTGCCGTAGTTCTCATGTTGCCTAGTGGCTACAGCCTGTGGATGTCTGGAGAAGGAGATAATGTTTTAGAAATTGATCTTTGTGTAGGATGAGTATTAATCCCATTTGCATTTTCTTCTGATAGGCCAATGCTATGACTGAAGGAAAGAAATTACTATACACCTTGATCATCATCTTAGCAAAATAAATGCTATACAGTTTCAGTCTGTAGCTACTTGAAAAATGGGCATCAAATATAGATGGAAAAGATGAGGAAACAATGGCTCATCCCACAAGAGCCACCTATAACTGCCTTACAATCAAAAGCCTGCTGGATTCATGTAATGAAAACTAGTCTACAGTACAGCAACAAGATGAATCTGTGTAATTTAGTTCACTGAACTCACACTAACTTCTGTGGCCTTTGAAGCTGATTTTCAATATATACTTTTGCTAAACTATTTTATGCAGCTGGAATTTTGTATTTTAGAAGACATACAATATTGAGTAGTGAGTAAATCATTGGCCAGTGTATTTGGAAGATTTGTGTGCTATGTGCTTATGTGTGTTTGTGTGTAAATATTTGAGGGTGTTATTTAAAAGGAAATATGATAACTGGGAAGCATACATTACTGATTTAGTCCCCTGCGACGGCAGACAGCTGTCTCCCAGACCTCTTCCTTCCAAACGCTTACGGATTGTGCGCCGTGTGCCACGCTGCACTGTGGCCACAGCATAGGTCACAGTATACTTCACTGTATGTGTTACAGTATACACAGTATATGTTGCCATAACAAACTCGAGACGTTTATTAGGAGACTAAAAGCCCATAAATCCTCGTCCACAAGAGGAAGACGAGTGAGATTTGTGGCATAGCTGGGATCCACTTGAGCGTTTAGATGTCATTTTAATCCTATGCAGCTTCAGAATTGAAACCAAAGTAAATGAAACTTTTGAGTTCTTACCTGCTACAGATAAATGTTAGCAAAGCTTGTTCAATGCATAAGCATTATACTTTTAACACAGTGTTTTAATCCCCTTTATATGTCTTTTTTCCTGAAAAGGTTGTGGAAGCTCAAGCTGTATCTGACAGTTCAGCTCCAATGGATGTAATTAAGCAAAGATTTAATTAAATTAGATTACTTTTAATGTATTTTCATGCATCTTATGTAGAATATAAAGAACTATACATGGCTCAGTCTAAAGGCAGTTGAGGTAAATGGGAATCTTTGGGGCTCAGGTCAAGCTCTGTAAGAGTTTTTACTGTAAAAGAGAGGATCAGAGCATTTCCATGACACTTGAAAACCGATAGGATTGGTAGCTCTGTTAATAAAACTCTTAACCAAAGCTCCTGTTTTCTCAAATGTCAGCTTTAAAGATATTGGTAAAAGCTGCTAAGGTTAAAGGATGACTTATTCACCTGTTTTCTTCCTGGTCTTTCTTGATGCATCCTTTAATTTGTATGTATAAGGCCGTTACCTATTCTTAGGGAGTGTCTCCACGTTAGGCCAGGCCTTACAGCAGTACTAGGTGTGCTGATAGCACTTAGCTGGTTGGTTCACTTGAATTTTGGCACCCATGTCTTTTTCCTTGCAGGAAGTTGTGGCAGCTGGTGTGCAATGATCAGACATACAACCTAAGGATGTTTATTTGGCAAGGGGAACAAAGCATAAAGGAAGAAAGACTTGACAATAAGCAGTTTATATGTGCATCTGTTTGACATAAAAACTGATCAGCACGTGCTGGGAAACAAAACAGATCTAACTTAGAGATGTATGGGTACATCCAGCCTACTGTATGTGGTGAGACCTGGGCCCCAGCTTGTTCTGACATCAGCCATTGATGAGCCCTGTTGATCTGCAGAAAAGGGGACCATTGGTGATCCCTTATTTTGGCTTGTTTTTCTTTAAAACATTGTTGAACTAAACTGATGGAGCTAGTATCCCGGTAACCAGGCTAACCCTCCATCTTTATAAGCTACTGCAGAGCCACTCTGGTGCTCTTGCAATCCTATTATAGAAACTTAGTCCCTAGTTGCCTCTGCAGAGGAGGAGTATGCTCTTTGAACTACACTCTGAAAAGATCAGTGTGTTAAATATTTCAAACTTAAATAGGAATTAGCAACATTGTTCTGTCTGAAAGTGATTCATTTTGAGAGCTCCTCTGGCAATTGCTGTTAAAAGTCTTTGTATTAAATTTGCCATATTGCAGTCTCTGTTTCCATTCCATGTTTGAATGGCAGTTCGTTCTACAGGCTCAGTGCAGGGGAATTATGACGGTATTCAATTAGCCAGGTAACCTCTGAAGATTTGCTAATGTACGTATAAAATAGAAATCTGCTTTTAAAACTTCTCTGACATGCACATTCATTTCAAGTGCTAAATAATGGTTATGTAATGTACAGAAGGCAGCCCCTGTGGTGGTATTCCAGGAATGAGTTTTGTCCCTTATATACCAGAAGCATGCTCTTTATTGATGGGTCAGAGATCTGAGACCTGACAAAACGTTAAGCATTGTCTTTCATGAGAAGGTCTAACATGTAAAATGGGGTATGTGGAACTGGTAGACCAAAGGTTGTTTAGGACCATTTTTACAGCAGTGAGAGAAGATTCAAATCCAAATTTCTAATTCCAAAGATGGTAAATAATATGTGCCCAAAGATTATTCCTTGATTTTTTTTTTTTTCTTGTAGTGGAATTAGAAAACATATATATGTATGTATATGGTTATGTTAGAGATAGGTATTCCATATGCACAAGGAACTATGCTTTCAGGATGTGTGACCTTCATTGTAGATAAAAGCAACTGACAAAGACATAAAAGAACAAAATTAAAACTCCAGGAGAGAACACAGTATGCAAGATTCCCTTGTTAACAACAGACACCTGCCAACATGCAGACAAGCTATTAAGTTGTGTACACTCCAGACTGGAGAACGCCTTGTAGCAAAGTCTCCATCAGATTTCACATAAAACAATCTCACCAGTTTATTCATACTACAGTTTCCTGCTTTTGATCAGGTATGTATTTTGTGGTTGTTTTTTTTTTTTATGAAAGTTACATTACAGTTCAGCTCTTCTGTGTTTAATATGAACTGCTGATAAGATGATTGTATGGGGACTCCTAATAGATTGTAAATTCTGCCAGTTTCTGGGACTGGACTTTTTTTTATCTCAAGCTTCATAAAACGGAAACATTGGAGGGCCAGAAAAAAAAGAAAAGTGTAATCTATAACTAATAGGTATTATATATTTCAAGCAAATTAGAACAAATTACTCACTAGAAGAGAGCCTAATAAATTACAATATGTGTAAAGCATTCTGAACAAAGCAGTTATAATATGCAACAGTAGAAATGCCAAATGTGGCGTGTCACTTAAATATTGGATTGCTGAGCAAGAGTTTGCTAGTGTTTAAATAGTATTTCTATTGCTATTTAAGCTTTCAGGGAGATGACGTATTTTACTCTGAGTGACAGAAACTGAGAAGTTGTTAGAGTGAACAGATGAATGAGGGTATGCAAAACATACGCTGCAAAATTCCAGGTTTGACTTGACTGTTTAAATAGACCTTGAGGTTTAAAAACAAACACATACAAGAACAACAAGGAAATCCCTTCAAAGGATTTTTAACATGTTATAAAGGACTATATCAGTAATGCCAAGAAATTTCCTCAGTTTTTAAATGTTTGCAGCAAGTTTTTATGGTCACTCTCTGACTAGGCTATCGTGTGAAGAATGACACTAAAGGAAAACTTATGGAGAGCATTTTGATGCAGAAAGGAAGGCTTGGGAGTCCATAGGTGAATAGGGCTGTGCAGACTTTTCTTTGTTCATTTCTCAGTAGTTTTTCAACTGAATATTGTCAGGCTCATTTTTGCAATCTTTAATCTTAATTGGAAGTTAAATACACCCCCCCACACCCCCCAATTTCAGTTCCATTGTTTCCTGGCTCAGTCTCTGATGTTGCTGTTGAGGCTCTGACCTCCACATAAAGTAAACTGGACAGATAGAAGCTTCAGAAGTAGTCAATTTAACTTTTTCCAGGCTTCATTTAGCAAAAGGTGCCATTTGCCAAGCTGTTAGGTGGTGACATCTCTCATTTGGTACTGAGAAATTGGGGGAAGACTGTGATAGACTGTGAAATGTGTGAACAAGTAGTTTATTCTCAATGAAGGAACACTATCCTGTAGCAGTGTTCTGGCTTGATTCAAGGTGGTCAGCTTTGCACCAGCTAAAACTAACAATAAAAACCCCAGAGATGGACAAGCCACTTCAGACAGTGACTTACTGCAGCAATTTAAAAACGACACAATAACTCATTACTTATAGAGGAGGAGTTTGCAATAACAGAAAACTTCAGCCAGTTTCTCCAATACTTCAGAGAGTACAAGAGATTTTGCTTTTAGTTACAAAGGGACTGTAAGTCCAGAAACTTAAGGCTGAGCATGTATGGTCTGTCTTTTTACTAGGTGATGTAATTTCAATAGAGGATGCATTTGTCAGTGTACAACATTTAATGCTGTCAGTCTTTTAATGGGAACTACTTAGGTATTGAAGTTAACAACATGAGACTGAAAAGTGTCAATATTGTCTGTCTCAGGGTCTTGCATATGTTTTCAAGGAACCATACAGAGAATCAGTTTTCTCTGGGAAACAACCACACGGGTTAAATTGTATCTTGAATTGTATTATCTGTGCTTGGGAGTGGTGAGCAAGTGAGCAAGCGGAGTGGAGCTGGCTTGAAGCGTTCTGACTTAGGAGTGTGGCCGGAGGCTGCCTGCCTCTGGCTGGCTGGGGGCAATGTAATGTCCTGCACTCCCTACACCTCCAAAAAGTCACACGTGCTGCTTCTGCACCTGCAGCCAGGGTCTAGCACTGTGTGCCTCCCTCCCTGAGCTGGGTAATGCTTTGGGTGCTGTTGGCTTCTTGCTCATTTTACCTTGTCTGTACTAAGCAGTCATGGGAAATCTCATGCTTCTTCAACACTGCTTAGTGGGTCAGGACAGGCAAATTTCTGGGTCTCTTTAAAACTTTACCCTCTGCGTCATTCCACCAGTGCAAAAGAGTCAATAGATTGATCCCAAGCGTGTAAGATAATCTTTGTTTGAAGAAGAGGAGAGTTATATTTCAGCATTTTTCTGACAATTATAGTAATCAAGCTAAATTATCCATAAACCAGAAAAAAGTATCAATTTTACATTTGAAGGAAAGTTTTTTATTAAAAGATAGTTTTGTTTGGTTTTTTATGCCTGGGATATAACCACTTTAGCCACCCAGAAACCAGACTGTGGTTTGTTTTTTCTCTATTATTGCTTGGCAAAGTTATTGAGGAAAAATACTAGAAAATTACGCAATTCCAAAAGACGTTTTCTTGCCTTGACTCAGTAATTCTGTCTTCATGAATTCGTGCTGTCTCGTGAATTGTCACCCTGGTTATATATCTCCTTTAACCACTAAAAGCCTTTTAAAATGGGGAATGAGCTCAAGTTGTAGACCTGGAATTCAGTTTGGGTTAGCAGCGAGGTGGCAGGATGCTTGGAAGGACCAGATGCTTGGCTGTCCCCAGAGAGTCGGGGGAGCGGACGGGCAGGCTGCCTGCCCTTGGGGTTGTTTCTGTAGAACTGCTTCTTGCGCAAGTACAGGCTTGTATCTCCCAGCAGCTCCTGACTCCCTCCTCAGGTTTGCTCCCGTTGTCTCAGTGGCATCGTCTCAGTGCGATTGCATGCTTGTTCCCATGCATTTGTATCCAATAACCTATGCACTGTGCAGAAATTATATGTTTAAAGGTATCCATAATATTGTGAAATTTATCTCTGCTTTTTTGTGAGTGGCTAATGAGACTTGCTCTTTATTCCCATATTCCCTGAAGTTAATAATTGTGAGGAAGTCACCAACTATCTCTGTTAACAACACAGTGCATTTTTGGAGATGAGGGGGCACAGCTGCTTTAATAACTTCCCTGCCTAAACTTTTGTTAAAAGAAATTAAGTATTTGTACATCCATAATAGACAATAATACTCTTGAAACCATGTTCCTTCTGCATGCTTTGAGGAAAGTCAGAGATTCAAAACTGGTCTTTCAAACAGAAAAATTGACTGGTTGAACTCTTCCAATCTATTTTGGTGAAATTTGCTATTTTGAAATTTGAATTCATTGCCTGTGCAAACAACAGGTTAGGGTTCCTTTTTCCAAGCATAATTTCAATGACAGGATTTATTTCAAGGATTACATTGTATTCATTTCACTTACCAAATAAAAAAGACCACTGAAATCCAAAAAAGAAATGGAAAGCAGTGTAAATTATTTTTTTAACATCTGTCTTCATCACTGAATGAAAGAATGAAGCCTAGAATAATTCCTGCATTGAAAATTAAGACATTTGGGTTCATCCCTGGCTCCACTGTTGTGTTTTGTTTGAGGAAATTGTATCATCTATCTCAACTTCAGTCTGTAAAAGTAAGAAATGTGCAAAAGTAGTGCGAGTCACTGTTGTTTCTCATAAGATAAAAGTACAAAACAAGTTAAGAGCAATAGTTTTAACTGCTAAATATGGGGCTGTGCTTAATGATAGTCAATTTATATATTGTATGTGATTTATATGATGCATTTAGCATTTTTCCTTCTTCATACATCATTCTGATTTCTATAGTTGTATTCGTGATTGTGTAAGTATCTGCAATATAATTAGAGAACAAAGTTCAGCGTGTGGATTATTAATGAATGACTATAAATATCATTTAATGGGTAGCTCTTGCCCGTAAATGGTTGGTCGTCTAAATCACATGGTGTTTTTCCTGCTCATTGGTTAGATTAAAACCCAAGAGACTAATAATTACTACCCAAACGGCAATTTTCAGTTAGTGAATGCTTTCAGAGATACATGCAGCCAGCTGAATACTTGTGAGCAATGTATTACGCGATCCTTCAATGACAACTCTTGCAAGTTCTTGAGCTTAAAAATTATTAATCGATTCTTGTATTATTTGGCTATCTTGCATGTCAGATTTATTCTGTAGCACTTGATATCTGAAAAGTACAAACTTAACTTATTTTATAATAGTAAAGAGCAACTCCAATTACTTAGAATTTTGTAATGTACAAAGGCAACCAACAAAGCATAAGGCCAAATGCTTTAAAGCAGGACACATGCTAGCCTGCTCTGCTGTGCTTGCTGGGTCTTGGCTTCATTTGTCACTACTGCTGCTTTGTTTCCAGCACAGTATCAGAAACAGTATTCTCTTGCATGCTCCAAGACTACACATGACAAAGGTTATTTTTTTAATCACCTTGCTCTTGAACTATAAAATACGTTGTTCCAGAGAATGCTGCATAAATGGCTGTATCGAGGTTGTGTTTTTGGAGACTATGTAGAACCATTAATAGGTTAAAATGGAGGACTTTGCATCTTTAACTTGCTCAAGTGTTTTTAGTGTTGTTTTGGGTTTGATTAACCCATTTTATTTTCATTTGCCTATCTGCTACTTTTTCCCCAAAGGAAGTCTTGTGACTGTGTTTATAGTCTCCCTCTCTGAGGAGAACTTATTGATGCCTTTTCTAGCCTCTGAATAGCATTTTCTGTCTGTTTCTGCTTGCCTGGCTTTAGTTGTTCTGTTGATTGTTTTTGCATATTTTTTGCATACTATACTTTCTTATGATTTTATATCACTTGTGAATCTTAGATATTTACCAGAAGTCCCATTCTTGTAATATTTCACCGTTCAGTCAGTTTTGTGAAATAGCGGTAGTATCATCTCACCTTACAGACAAGGTAGACAAAAGCACAAGGGATTTTCCAGTGGTCCCAGAGAAGTTTCTGAACCTATGACTTGACATGTTAGTCCAGATTCTGGACTGTTGCTCGTACCTTTCTTTCCAGCACCTGAAAGTTGAGCTGATGTTGTGATGATTTGTGTAAGACTGGTTCATCTCTTGGGACAGAGTTTGTAGCCCCGGGAGATGTGCTAGTGGGTCCCTTACGTGTGTGTGAGGAACCTATGTTGCACGGTGGGATGACTGAGTTGGACTTCTAACCAATGGTGCTACACAAGCAAATGAGATGTACAGATGTGCATATTAAATGTCTATTTAGGCTTGAAGGTTTTTTATATATGCAGTGAAAATATTCAGATTCTCATGACTATTGGCATCACCACTGTACTGCATTTTGTCCCTGGAAATTCTGTGTATGAAGTGAGAAATTAAATTTCAAGGTGAACTTCTGTGGTCCTTTCTCCAGCCTGTGTGTAAGATTTTAGGCATACAAAGTCTCAACTGAAGCTAGGATTTAGTCTAGTGACTTCAGGAATTTCACTTCAATTACAATTTAATATTTGGCCTGGAGTGAGGGATATTTCTGTTGTGTCTGTGAAAAAATCACAACATAAATTTTGGGAGACTGTGACACACCTCTCTGCTCCATTCGCATTCCCTGTGTTGTCTCCTGTCTTTTGTTAGTAAACTAGAAGAGCAACTTTGGCATTAGGAAGTGCTCGTGATTTTTCAAGCCTAGAAAAAAATACTAGTTTTCACAGACTATGCTAGTACCTATTTAGAAAAAAAAAGATCTTTTTGCAGCCAAATATCAAAGAAGCTTTGGGCGGACGCAGGGAAATTGCTAAAATTTTCATTGGTAGAAATTTCTGAGAAGTTAAAAAATGCTAAGACATATAAATATTATATAGTGTACAGGATGTAGCAACTTATTAAAGTATGTAGCTGCTCATTGAGGCATATCTAAGCTTCTCTTCCTCACAGCTCTACTGAACTTGTAAGAATCTACTATGGCTTTAAACTACAAAAAACCCAAAGCAGATTCATAGTCTCCAGGGCTGTGAGTGTCGAGTTCAGCAGGTTTCACTCGCTGCATATTTCCCTTCGCTAGGATAAGTGAAAGCAGAAAATCTGTGCTCTGCTGCCTTTCTGGGTTGCTGTAAAAGGAATGTGGCCTGCCCACAGGTTCTGTGGCTTGGTCACTTCAGACGCTCAGCTCTTCTTTCTGTTTTGTTACCCTGGATACTTAGCTGAACGTATCATGCATTTGCTTTTAAAATTGGGAAAAAGAAAAAGCAGCATGGAGCAGTATTCGGAGCTGCTCTGGATGAGCTACTCATACACTAAGCCGTTTTCCAAAGGGAAAGGATTCTTTCTAGTAATGCTTTTAGCCAAAAATTTGTTGATGTGCTTTTCAAGACGTCTTGGAACGCTAGCACAATAAGTTGGCTGTACAAATCTAATTATCTCAGAATTCTTTTTTTTTTTGGCAATGTTATTTTGATTTATTCTTGAAGCTCTTAATGAACTGCGTTGGGAAAGAGATTACATGATTTATGTAACATTTATTTTCTCTTATTCTTTGTGATCTGCCTTGTTAAGAACTATGAATTGTTTAAGTGCTTTTTTTGCTTTGAACTAGCAAGAGAGTGGCAGCATCTCTTGTTGGTTTTGTTCATTTTTCTAAGTGAATCTAAAACATGACTTATGCACCAGGCTGGTAACCCTGTATCCTCACAGGAAGGACACCTCTGTGGTGATCCTCTCCTTTTGAGAGTGAAAGAGTAAGTCAGCTTCTCTTCCCACCTTTGGCCTCGCTAATGAGAGCTGCAAGAGGGAATCAATGTCAGTTTTCTCTGATGGCATAATAACAGAGTTTCCTGGAGATTGAGCTATCAACACTGATATTATTTAATTGGGGAAAGAGTTCCACAAGAGTGAGACAAAAGGTTTAGCCCAGCCACAGGCATGCATGCTCAGCTTGAGGAATGCTTTTTTCCAGACCCGTGTAGTTTTCTTCTCTCTGAGCAGAGGTTCGGGATAATCTGGATGCCCAAATAATATCTCTTGTTCCTGAGGGGGAGAGTATTCCTTTAGCTATTGAAAGCCAGCAAGCTTATGGCCAATTGCTAGAGATAACAAGAAGGTTTTGTGCAAGTTAAGAAAATCCTAACCAAGAGGAGATATGAAACCACTGAACACTTAGGTAGGTTTTTTTTTTTAAGTGTCTCTAGGAGCTGTGGCTAACTTAACAAGGTAACTGGAAGTAGTATTGGACAGTGTTTCTGAAGGTTTAGTGATGTTCCAGATCTGAAAAATCTGGTGTTTTGGAGTCCTTTCTCAGAACTGAATGTATTGCTTGGTATGCCAGATTACAAGGTTCTAGAGAAAAACTTCAAGGAAAACTAATCTTGCAGTCACTTTCTATTCTTTCAAGTAGTTGACCTTAGTGTTTACAGTGGTTTTAGCCATTAAACGAGTCTCTGCTTTTATTATAATTGCAAAAATACTATGTATTTTCTGGACCATAAACAGAGCTCAAATCGCTGACTATGCAGGTAGTCCTGTTGCTGCAATTATCGCAGGAATATTTTCTAGTATTTGTGACGATAACTTTTTCAAGGAAAAATAAAATCCTGATCTCAACCAGTTGACTACTTAAAGTGGAACATATATATAAAACATGTAAAGCTATACACACTGTGTATATAAATATGTGTACAATATGCATTTTTGTATACAGGAGTTAGTATTAAAAGTCAGAATTCTTTTGCTGGTTTTGAACTTCAGTTAAATTTCCAGCCAGAGATGTTTTCTACACCCATTTTCACAATAGAGACATTCTGTCTTCAGCCTATAACTCACGTTTGAGCAAATACTGATCTTAACTATGAAGGAAAGAGGGATGGTGTTTGGATTTTCCTTTCCCCCCACTGAAATCAAGGGAGAGAAAAAGTGATTCAAGTGTTAATTGAGGATTGGTTCATGTAAAGGGTCAGTAGCTGGGGTTAGTACTTAAAAGTATTCATTCTCTTAACAAAAATAAATACAATGTGCAGTTAGCATTAAGTAGTGCAATTTGGTGCCTCGAATGATTTAGAAAGCTAAAGCATTTTCCCTATGATTTTGTGACACTAAAATGTAATATAAGCAGTCTTATACTATTCAGCAGAGTTTGAAAACTGACATTGTAAACTCTTCTTTGTTACTTGCATTTTTGAGGGCTAGAATATACAAAGCACCAGCCTTTGTCTCCTACTGAGTCAGTATGAGTTGAGAGTACCTCAAAGATGTGTTTAACGTATAGAACCAAGCCTTGCATATCCAAAAAAAAGAAAAAAGACAATAATACAGAAGGGCTAAGGTGGGATGTCAACTATCTCTTAGATAGTTTATGTAAATAAATGCTTTGCACTCTGGAAAATGCTGGCTGAACAGTGTGAAATTTCTTTGTATCTGGCTTGCGGGGTATCAATGTGTTGCTACATTTACCTGTTTTCTAGAGGAATAAAATGTGTTCCTGGTTGTTGTGACTTTCAATTCAAGCCCATTAACAAAGTGTTGGGTAGCTGTTTCTAGAGACAGCCTAAGGAATATTTGTTGAGTGATGGAGGGCGCTTCACAGCAACCTCACTGAGTGCTGCTGGGAGGCACTGAGCAGTGTGGAAGGAGCCATAGGTAGCTCAAACAAACCCCTCGAGCTTTGAACCAGTTACTGCTGCTTGAGTAACAGAGCTCTCAGTCCTCCATACTGTGTATGAGGTAGCTCCCATATGCCCATCCTCCATGCTGTATTCTGTAAAATGATGACAAAAGCCTGTATCTTAGCTATATTGCAGCAGAGCTGCAAATGAAACCAAACAAACACAAAAACCCCAAACAAACAAAAAACCCAACAGACATACATCTCAACAGTCAAACTATTTCTCACCAGTAAATTACACTCCTTTGTACCTGTAATGCAAGTCTAAGTTTTGGTTTATAGGAGTGTGCTTTTGACTGAAAATCCAGCTGCCCTTTAAGAGGTATGAGAACACAAATTTGATCGAGAAACCCAACAATCTTAAATCCAAAATCCATTTTGGGTTAAGTGAGACAGTGCATTTCTACATACATTCAGAATATTCTTTTTAATGTCTGTTATTCCACATAGCACTGACTGTCTCTGAACATATTCATAAAGAAACTCTTAATAAAGAAATTAACTCATGTAATGTAACACACTGTGCTTCACTGCAAATTTAGCATTATTCTGGATTTATTTCTTTTTTGTTTGTTTACAGAGAAACCTACCACAGGTGTCAGAGCTCCATGATTTCTATCAAAAGGTAAGAGCTACTTTGTTCAAAGATACCTGAATGATATTTGTCAGTTCAATATAAATCTGGTTGTAAAAAAAAGGGTAACAATGATATATAAAAACAAAATTTAATGAAAAGAACTCACATTATGGGTGAATTTCATGAATCATGTAAAGGTGTGCATAAAAAATTGAATATGTACACTTTAGATCTCAGATCTGATAAATATTTCATTGGATTAAGAAATGCACTCTTGAAGCTTACCTGTATATAAAACATAAGAATGCATTATGGAGGTAAGTAAGGTACTCTGTCAATTAACACACTTGTGTATGTCTGTCACTAAAAAAAAAAAAAAATCTTTGAAATTATTAGACTTAAGGTGGCTGTATCTGTAAAATTTAAAAATGGAAGCCTTTGAATTGAATAGAACTAACTGCTGAGGTCACTAACTACTTGCATAAAATATGTATGATTTAGGAGAAATATAACTATGGGATATACTAATACACACACTTAAAATACAACCTTAATGCTCTAAATTGTAATTATAGGTGTATGCTTTGGGGAGGATTAAGGCTTGATTCTGCCATCACTGAAATCAGAGCTAAGATTACAATCGACTTCAGTGAAAGCAGAGTTAGTCCGATGCCTAATGCTTTTGACAGGCTTGCCATCAAAGCCCAAATAAGCCCATTGCTGCAAGTTTTAGAAAATCCCACTGTCATGAAAATGCTTTTCTGGATCAGCCCCACACTTAGATGGGATGCTGAGATTTTTGGGAAGGGCCTTGCACTGGATTTGGTCCTCTTGAACTTCTGAATGTCTGCATCACATTATCTGTTCAGCCTTCTCTCAGTGCAGTGTTTCTGGATGTGGCTCCCTTTGGCATTACGTTGTTTGTGCTTTCGGTTTTCTGTAAAGGTGCTCCTCCTCGTAAAGTCAGAGACATTTATTTTTCTTAAGTCTCCCATTTATAGTGCACAGAGGAGTGTTTTGATGGGAAGTATCAATAACATATCGAATGTTTCTATGGACTGGATTTGAAAAGCCTAAGCAGCACAAATCAGTTTTGTTTCTTCAGATTTTATTGATGGTGCATTAGCAGATGGATATTTCTTTTGTGATATCTGATATCCAAGTGTGTGAAAGTGCTAGCAATTCAATATAATAGCAGGGAAATGACTCTTCAATAAAGCAAAAGAAAATTTCACAAATTGAGTAATAAACTAACAGTGAGTTATCAGCAGGTGGGGTGAACACCTCTGTAATAATTCTTGAGAAGTAATGAGAAATAATAAAGAATGGAAATATGTTTCTGTCACTTCAGAAAGAGAATGGGTTTTGCTTGTTTTGAAGTAGATGTTCCTGTTCATGTTTCTTTCATCTACCTGGGTATCCTTTTGTGTGGTTCTATTCTTTTTGGTTCAAGCTGCCTTTAGGTGTTGAGGGGAGGAGGGGCAAGCATTTTCAGTGGTGGAGTCATCTTTAATAATTTGAGCAACGTATGATGCTTTCTAAAGAATAGGTACCAGTTTCTAAGCTAATCGTGCTGCTGTAGGTAGAGTTTTGAACAGCAGAGCTGCATATGCATGTGATACTACTACAAAGTTCTGCTAGTGTAATTAATATCAGAATTTGGCTCAGGGGTTCTGTGAAGACTCTGTGGCCATGTTTTGCATGAAAAATGTGTATGTGGTTGTTGTGGTTTTATACTGATGTGACTGAGATCAGCACCTACTTAAAGAATCAAAAAGCTATAATTGCATTGTGAATATTAAGGTGTAACGCATACAGCTTTTTACACATCCTTCATACCAGGGCGAGTTTATCTTGCGTATCTGTTACCAGTTCATAATGTAACAGATGTGTTGCGTGTTTTCTGTACTTTTCCTTGCTGCTGAACAAGGCTGTTTCCTCCCCCCAGTTCCAAATAAAAATGCTCAAGAAAAAAAAAAAAGTGAATCCAGTTTTCTTACCCACACTGTAAGATCCAATATTGTTGAGTGTTCTGAGGTTTGAAGATGAAAGAAACAGGCCATAAGTTATGGAGTTAGAGGACAATATAAACAAAATGACCTTTGGTATCATGCTTGCCATATTCTGATGAATAAATTGAGTTCATGTTTAACATTCAGATAATATTCCTGGCAGAGCAAAACATTGCCACATTAAATGTTCAGATCAGAAATGTTCAATGCAGACTAAATTAAGTTGGATCTTAGGACAGCAAACTTAAAATGAGTAACATGTGGCAATATTTGATTTAACAAAGAAATGTTTCTTTTTCCTTTTTTCTTTTTTTTTACTGTAAGTTTAAAAGTATAAAGATACACATGCCACAATGCAGTGCCAGGAACATTAACTGCTTTTGATCTCTCTCCTCAGATATTAACGTCTCCCCCCAAACACACCCCTTGTTTGGCGTCTTAAGAGTTTTCATACCAATAAAGATGCAGAGAACAGCAGTCTTTGCTTCTGTTTCTTCAGCTTGTTTTCTTAGTGTTGCATGATCTATGCCCTGGAGAGGTCAATTTTAATCAGCCCCCAGGCACTGTTTAACATTTAGGGCCAAATTTTCAAAGAAGGCCTCAGTTGGATTTTGATTAGTGAGCGTATGATCATTTCTTGCACTGTTGAGCCTCCCAAACACATGTATGTTTTTGCCTGCCAAAGTACAGTACTAAACTCTTTGAAGTGAAGACGTGGTCGTCCATGCTACTGACATGTGCGTTCTTTGTTTGCAAATCGGATAGTTGTACATCTGTGTGTATCCGCCATTGATTACGGTTGTACAGCTGCACCTGTATTTGATTGTGAGAATGAAAGGGTAGGTTTGGAACTGGAATTTATTTTTGGAAATGCAGTACCAGTTTTCTGTGAGATTAGTATGATTCTCAGTCATTCCTGGTTTGCTGCTTTTGCAATTTGATCTTCTGGGAAGTATTCTACTCTGTAGAAATCTTAGTTTTGCTAGTATTGAGAGTAAAATGTAACTATATTGCTAGTATTTTAATAAAAGGTTTCTTGGCTTCCTTCATGGGAGCATCAAGTTCACAGGGAAGATGCATAAATCTAGTCATCCTTGAAAAAGACTATTAGTCATTCAGGCTTAAGCAGTGTTTAAGGGAGCGGGAACTTCATGCACAAAAGCCCCTTTAGATGGCTGTGATGATTTCTCACTATTATAATTCCAGTAGGAATGCCAAGCATAAGCGTAGAAAAATGCCTTTTGCAAGCCACAAATGTTGGTGCTAACGTAGAGGACTGTGTCCAAAATAGTAATGATTTACATAAGTACTGCAGAGCAGCAATATCCAATCCTTTGATGCCCCTTATATATACTTCACTGAGATGGGGGGACTGCTAAAACATATCCCCAGTTATTACTTATGCATATGGTTATATTCTGAAAGATTCAAAATATTTTAGTCAAGATCAAGACTCCATGTCTCTTACAGAAGAGGAATTGGTGCCTGCCTGAAGGATTATTTCAGCCAAATATATTGGTGTTAGAGAAATACAGTCAATGCTGTCCAAACATGCCTCAAAATTGAAGAAGGGGATCTTCTGCGTTATCCTGACTCTGTCAAACTTGCACCATTGTGACCAGCTCAGATGTAGGTTGATTTTTTTTGTGGTTTGGGAAATCCCTTTGTAGTTCTCTATGCACAATTTCCAGAAAACCCACTTAGGAATACATGAGCATCCAGGACATCCTTGATGGAAACAAAGAATATTTTAGGAGCGGACTTTTCAGTGGGAGCAGCAGGACCTCTTTCTTCACAGACCTTTCCTCTGCTTGCAGTGGGAGCTGTGGGTTGCAGTCCTGCCCCACATGCCAGGAGCAGCAGTTGGAACGTAGCCTTTGGCTTCTGTGTGAGTGGAAACAGGCCTGTGATGATTTAAAAAATGGGCAGGTTGGAAGGGAGCAATCAACTACTAAAAGTTCATAACCATGCAATTATGGCATAGTGACTGTGCAAGCTGAAATTCATTGGCCATTTGAGGCTCTCCAAGACACCAGCCTTTGAGAATTTCTGTATTTATTTTTAATCCATTTCAGTCTTACTGAAGGTTCAGCTTTTGGCATTTCTAACTCTACAGCATAGAGCTTCAAAGAGCACACGGCCAGAAACTTTACTGAGTTGCCCAAGACTTCCTCTATATGTGTTCATGTATGTGTGTACAAATTCACTCATATCCTGTAGGACGTGCACTTTAACTTTCTAAATTCATTTGTTTGAAAAATAGTGGGTTTGCATGTAAGAATCTGGAACATAACTATCATGAGGAAAAGAAATGCAGAGTCATGAACATCAGAGCTGCAAACTGATCTCGCTGCCCCAGCTTATTCTGGATGCTTTTAGGTGCTGAAAATAATATATAAAGAATTGTTAGCTTTGGGAAAGGCAGCAGTAGCATCTCCAATCCTAGCATAGCCTAACAGTATCTTTGTAAAGTGAAGTTAGCTTTGAAAATTGTGTCTTATGGTTGGTAATAGAAAGGAATTTAGGAACAGAGAGAAAAAGAATTCTAATAAGTAAGAGCAGGAAAAGGCGTTCATCATGATTACTTTGCTTCTTCACCTTTCAGTCATGTATGAGAGGCTCCAAAATGCTACACTGCTTGCTGCATTTTTAAAAACTTTCTCAAACTATACAGAGATCTTGAATTATCCTTCAGGCACCAGAAAACCATTGAGATCTTGACAGGACAGTTTGTTTTAAAAACCAGAAAAAGAAACAGAAAAAGCCTTCAGAGTACCTTATTGACCTTTGTTTGGGATAATATTTTTTTTGTCTGTTTTTAATGTTTCTTATCCTTTGCAACATCCTGTACTGTGTCTGAGCAGTAGCAGGAGAATCAAAGGAAGCAGCTAATAGGTGCTGGCTTACGTGGCTTCAGCTGGGCACCATGCTGTTCAAACTGCGCCTGACTGATTGAATACCAGTATGTGTGGGAGTACCTGTCATTTGGGTTTACTGTTACATTCGCATTTGTAGAAAGAGAATAGAAAGGCTGAAACACTTCTGTCATGTTGTTGATGTTCAGTACCAAAACACAGCTCAGCCACAAAAAAACCATACTGGTAATGAATAATGCCTACTGTACAACAGAAGGAAATTGTGTTTATTTTATAGGCCTTAAAGTTATTCTGTCTACTTGGTATGAGACACCCCAAATTCTTAGTAATTTCTTTTTATTGTCATTTGTGCTGACTCTCAAGTTCTAGCTTTGGTACTAAAGCAAGCAGGTGGCATTCTTTCACTCGGGCATTTGGGATATGTACTGTAGAAAACAGTTCTTCTGATACAGAAGGTAATGAAAAGTCTCCCAACACTGAAACAAAAATGTGTTACTAGAAACAATGACAGGTTGTCAGAGTGAAAAGTAGGATAACTTTCAGAGATGTGAAAGAGCAAACGCCATGTGAATTGAAATATGTATGACTTGTCTTGAGTTAGTGCTGGAAATATACTTGGTGACTTGGTTTTTTGTTTTGCTGCTTTGTCCAACATTGTAAAGCTGTATTTGGGTGGCAATGGGGATTTTGTGAGAAATTTAAGCAAATGAATGTATCAGCTGAAAGATGTCCATAGATTAGATTCTGTCATAGAAAGCCCTTCCCAATACCAGAAGCTCTGACCCTGGAGAACAGTTTGAAACTTTGATAGAGGAGGATGGATCCCATCAACTCTGAATCTTTAGCAGAGGAATCGCTTACAATGATACTTTTTTAGTCAGGGCAAAGGCAGCTTTAAAGCCACTGTTTGCTAATGTGTAGTCTTGAAGCTCACAATGCAAGAATCTGCCTTCGTCCAGTGAGCTAGCTGGCTGTGAGCAAGGCATGAAGCTCACAAGCCTTTCCAAGCCTCCTTCCCAAAGTCCTGCTGATAAGAGGAAATAACTCCTCATCAGATATTACCTCAAACATCTCAGTTGCCCTCTGGCAGGTTTTCTGATATGAAAACTCTTACATTTGGTCACTGTAGGGATAAGGATTAACTCTTAGAATTTACCAGCCTGGGCTCATTACCTTGCAAGCTCAATGTAGTCTCAGGAAAGGAAGACGTTCCCAGGTGTATTTTCAAAACCATGGCAGGTCATGAGCTCTTCTCCCACCCTTGCTCTGTTCCTCTCCAGGAGGGCCCATAAGGGCACCCAAGGCCAAATCCCTGTTTATATCTATTGTTAATGAACAATACAGCATCAGTGCCTGGTGTCCTCCTTGTCTGGCTGGGCTGGCATACTTCACCTTTCTTCCACTGCAAGGCTGTACACCCTTGAGGAGAAAGAGACTGAGGCTATTGCCAAGAACAGAAAACTGCACTAACATGTTCATTAGCTGCTAAGCCCTGTAAGATCGTATTAGGATTTCATATGTCAAATAGGAAACCTTGATATTAAGATGGTCGGTAGGTTGCTTAATGATTGTTTTGGAAAGGTACGTTCAAACAGAACAATGAACTTCATTGTAAATATCAACATTTCAGCTGTTATACTAACAACATTCTCAGTGTCCTCCTCTTTTGCGAAAATGTGATCATTAAGTTATTGAAAAAAACTATAGATTATTGTGAACTGAAATACCTCTTGTAATACTACTTTGGCTACTTCTCTGTTCTTGAAATGCAGATCAACTATAATGCAAAACACTGTTTTTCAGTGTTTGGCGCTACTGAAACAATCTTATTTCTGTCTTTGTTGGCTTGATTAGTGACAGAACACTGTCACAATGCTGTATTCAGCAAATTTAATCTGGAAGTGCTGTATAATTTCTGTATTCTGATTATACCACGCTGCTATCTGTCTCGATTTTTTTCATCATTGTGTTAACAGCGCCTTTGTGTCCCTTCTTGTAACAGACCTACAATGCCTTAAGATAATTTCCAAAAATGATTCTGCTGAGAAGGTCCCTGAACTTTCTTTCCTGTGGGCCAAATGAACAGTTTGTCAGGCTTTCAAGGGTGCTTTTTCAGCGATAGGAACATTAAATACAAAACTGTGGGTGGGGCAGATTCTTTCTTTCTCTGAAACTTCCCATCAGCCTTCTCCTGACTGGCTGTGACCAGCCTCTTGTAGAACTGGGTAAAAACAGACAGAAATGGGCACATCTATTGTCTCTTCTCATAGTCCAGGATATACATGGCTGTGCAGGCCTTGCCATCTTAACCCTTCCTCTGTCTAGAGACCTTCTTCAGTTGATGATGGTTTTGATTCTACCATTCCTTCTCATTTTCTGTTGAAAGGAACCATCCCCATGCTGAACCCATTAAAGTGGATGGAGGTTGAGGTTGGAGAAGGTTTCCTAGATGCTGGTTTTGGTAAGGGTGTTTTCTCCTTATCCACCAAGCCCTGCAGTAGCTCGTATTCTCAGATCAGCCCTGAAGCTCTGTAACAGGTGACCTGCTAAGCCCGAAGCCATTGTAGTAAAGCTGTCAAAATGTACAGCAAATTTGGACACTCTACAAGCAGAATTTGAGAGCTGTCATCACACTGAAACCTTTGGTTCTTTAAGTCACATTCTATAATGTACAGTTCAATGAACAACATGTTAATGTTCTGTTTTCTAAATGTTGTTTTGACATTTAAATGTTCAAAACCATCTTGAGTTAATTAAATGTAGAAGCTTTTAAGTGAATGGATTGTGCTGACAACTCATCATCTAATTACCCATAATTAGGAGTAAAACAACATTAGTTAATAGAAATAATAAATAATTGTGATAGGGAAGAAAATTCAAATGTGCTGTCCAGCAGCATGCAATTTTTCTCCCAAGCAGAATTCATACATGAAAGCCCTGAGTATAGTTCTATTTAATCACATGCTGTACATGCATAGGCATTGTTCACTGAATGTTTTAGGTTAATAAGAGCTGGTCTGAGAATAGAAAATACTAAATGATGTTTTAGGCTGATGAATTCCAGAAGCTGGGGCATGCTTGTTGGAACAAAATAGATCAACAAGGGGTTTGAAGAAACAGAAAGATATTTTTGCATCATCTACTAATCTTGTCAGCACCATTAAAAGAGGAGAAAAAAAAAAAAATCAAAGGAACTAAGAAGTCAGTTTGGTTTGATTTTTATCAGTGTTCTTTGCCAGTTGTTAACTGGCAGATTTTAAACTTGGAGAAATCAAGTGTGGGCAAGTTCAAATTGTTCACTTATCTTCAGGACAGTTGTGGAGACAATGTTTTCAGTCATTTTGCCTGAATGTTTATCACCAGGAGCAGTTTTATTTACTTATGGAAATGTGAAATGAAAAACATCTGTTTCTTGATGACCTAGAAAATAATGTAGTTGAAACCTAGTGGGTTTTTTTTTGTGTTTAAAGCTAGGAAAAACTTTGAATTTCTGTGCTTTCTTTAGATCTGTAGTTAGCAAAGTGTTTGTCTTACCTCAGTCTAATGAGGTATAGACTCTTTGCAGGAATGAGTTCCTTACCACAGGCATCACTAGTTGCTGCCAATCTTTCTATTTGCAGTACTTAATCTGTTTTTAAGAAATGAATTATTTATCCATATCTTAGGTGAGGTGGAACCAATCCTTTTATGTTTATTATTACTATATATGTAATTTTTTCATGTATATATTCCTTAGTGTGCTTTGGAATAATAAAAATTGAAACAAGTAATGAGTTTTCAAGCAGGTAACATTCAGTTATGTATGTTCATTTTAATGTGTGCTTAACGTGCATGCATTTACCATAATTACTTACACAAAGAGCAATAGGAATATAAATACAAATGAAAAGCAACTACTCTAGTTATGGCTAATGCCCAGCTTGGGACTACACGTAGAAAACACCTATAGGATTTGTTCAGGAAGATGTACAGATAGAAGTGACAGCAATATTGGTATGAACACAAGCTAATGGGGATGTAAAAGTATGTAGGATAGGTGCGTATCTAACAGGCCTGCTGGACTGACAAACAGACCACAAAGAACCCACAGAAAAACTATTGGTAAAGAAAAAGAAGAAAGTGAACAGAAATTCAATCTTTTTTATTTTTAAAACGGATTTTAATAAGGAATCTAAATTTGTGATCACCTTTGTTATATTTCCATAATTATTCCAATATTTTGATGTTTTTTTACAGAAAAGGGAGAATGATTATTATAAAGTATTCCAGTTGTAAGATTTGAAGGCAGGCCTTTCATAATTATGTTTCTATTTCCTTTACAACTTCTCATTTTCCAAGATCAATTTTTACTTCAAGAAGTGATCCATAGATACTACCATGAATATTTATATTTAGAGAATGAAGCAGGAGCATTTGTAAATCCTTACCCTCTTAATTAATGCCAGTCTTCAAGGTTGTGTTTCCCAGTGATTGATAATAAAAAGGTTTCAGTGTGGCATGGTATCCTTTGCAGCATGAATCATACAAGACCATAAAATTGTTAGCTACATCATTATGGCTGAGTGTATTGTACTAAACGAGCACATACCAGAAAATGAAATGAATGTTTTATGCGTTCTCTCAGCTAGATTCAGGTAGTGTGCAAAATGTACCTCTCTGAAAAAGTCATATCCCTAAATGTGTTTTTTAAAGTTTGCATAATTAATTTGAGTTCACTTTTTACTGATTGAACACAATGAATTTAATTCCATATGTCTTTATTTTATGTGCTGACTGGTTGAGAGCTTGATTTGGCAGTCACATTAATAGAGATAGAAACGTGCATGTTTTCCTGATTTCAGTAGCATTATTTACGGATATAAGGATCTATGTAAGTACTGGTTAGCAAGAAATTTTCCAGACCAGCTATAATTACATTAAAAAAAAATGTAGACTTTCAACTATATTGATGTTATTTTTAAAACAAGTCAGGTTTGGGGTTTTTTTTGTGGGGGAGGGTGGATGGGGTGGTGTTGGGACCCAGAAACCTTTGGTTAGAAAAGCTGCAGTAATATTTCATAGGAATTGTTATTTCATGATTTCGTGCTCACATACTCCTTTAGTAACTAGACCTCCTGGTCAGATGTCTTACATGATGCTTTATTGTTTTTTCTCTCCGAATTATGAGACCCTGTTGCAACATGGGAGATGTAGTCCAGGTAGAAATTTATATTTACAATGTAAGAGCATACAGAGGACAGGTATATGACACAGCATTTTCCATGAAATGTGTCAGTGCCACAGCACCAAGGACAGTCTTAATACCTTCTGGAGCACTTTCCTTGGAGTCTGATCTTACCTTTGGAATCTGTACAATACAAGCAGGAATAATCTTACTAAGATAAGTGAAAAAACAGATAACCACCGAGAATCCTTTTGTCTACTGCTAGTGGCTGATCAGGTAAAAATCGCAGTGCACACATTTTTTTTCTTACGTATTCTTAAAAAAGGCGTAGCTTTGCTGATCTCACAAGACTCTTGCATTACATGCCTGTTTCTCCTGCTGTGTCTTTTCTTCACTTCAATGTTCATACAGGACCTTTGACCACAAGATGCTGAGAATTGAACTAATCACCTTTTTTGATGATGAGGTGAAAATTTTTCTCTGTATGTTAGAACTGCTGAAGACTTTTGTAAGGGTTTTTCTAGCCTTTACAGCATCATAGAGGTAGATCTAGGTCAGCAGATCTGAGACTTCTTGGCTTAGTCTTCTGTGTTGTCAGTTCAGTAGAGCCAGTCCCTCAAAACTTCCAGCACGAGAAACTTGAAATCTTTGTAGCCTCGAGGGATTTGCACTTCTTTTTCTAATGAGGTGGAGGGTCTAAAGGTACTAGAGCTGAATCCTAGAGATAGGATGAGATGAATCCACCCCAAATCATGAGTTATACACTATGAAACCAATAATCCTTCCTTGGATTTAATTCTATGCTGTGTATGGTAAGCTAAAAATACTTCTGGTGTGACACTTCAATATCATCCTTTATCAGCCATCAGTCCCCTTTTTACTCTGAGCCATACACACCCTGATGGACAATATTCCATTTTATCAAAGTTGAAGAAATAAAAATCCTTCTGCATAGTTACAATGTGTTTTGCAGGGGAACAAAAAAAATTCCACAGAAGTCTGAACATATGGAGAAAGGGCAACTGTATTTAGAGTAAAATCAGAAAATCAGTTTACCTAATCTACTGCGTTTGGCCCATAGTCAATATGGGTGCTGTGTCAAATATCGCTATAAATATTCCCTCTGAGTATATGGAAACAGGTGTTACAAAAATCCCTCAGATCACTTGCTTGACCTGTTAATTAAGTTTCACTGTTTATCTATGGAAAATTCTGGGGTTTGCTTGGTACTGAGAGTACCCACAGGTTTGCATCCCTCCCCTTCCAAATTACCATGATTTAAAACCTCCTTAATCTTGAAAGGATTGTTGAAGAAAAAATTGGAGAATTATATTGGAGATTCTATTTTTGCCATGTAATCCTATCCGCAATAGCAGAATCCTCTGGATAGAAATTGTTAACTTCCTGTTACTGTAAATGGTTTTTAATAACATGTTCTGTTTCATTGTTCCTATTTTTCATTTGGTAGCCAGCAATTTATAATTAGTATATTAGCAAGAACTGTATGATATTAATTCCCTTTTATTTGTCTTGAATTTTCAAGGAGCGGATTAGTACAGAAAGACTGCTTGTCCCTTTAAAACAGAGAGAATTTAATTACCATATCATTTTCTTTCTTCCCTGAGTTTTGTTTTGCCAAACAGAGAAGCAGGGGAGACTGAGAGCTGTTGAGGTTTTGTGAGGAAAGGCAATCTGCAGATTAATACAGGCTTTATGAATTGCAGCAGAAATATAGGTGCAGCTGGGCTGATACTGGCCTGTTATAAACAGAGGTAGGAGATTGTTGTTATTTTTTTTTGCCTGACCCACCTAATTAATTCTTGACAAGCTTGCTGCAATGTCTGTCAAATTAAAACAAAGAAAATCCCAAAAGAGAAGTCTACTAGAACAACTGTCAGGAAGAAGCACAAGTTTGGCTGCACAAGGTTGCCTAAAAAGAGATTTAGGCACTGAAGAACTTGTCTATTTTTCCAACTATATTAGTCCAATATAATATTTCACATTTGTTCTCTTACTTTGCTTTGTTTGGCCTTGGACCACTGCAGGTGAGGTAGCAGTAGTGCTGAAAAAGTCCAAGTATTCATTATTCATAATTTCAGGAAAGCATTTCAGAGTGGAGGAATTCCCCTTGCAGGATCCTGGGGAGAGGGGAATACAACAGCCATCGTGGGTGCAGTGGATAACAGAACGAGAATCTTAACGGGCTCGGGAGAAACTGCTGGGTATCGGACAGCTTCTGGTTGTCCTTGGCAGGGAAAGGGAAACCTCTTCTCTTTGAGGAGAGAAAGAGGCATTAAAAAAAGTGATATTAAACCAGGCTTTAGGAAAAAAAAAAAATTAAAATAATAAACTTTTTCACCAGAGGCACTTTAAGGAATTACCAGCAAGGTTTTAGGAGTGCCCTGATATTGGTTGATTTTGCTTCTGGGCTGGAGGGGAGGAAAATGAGAAGACTTTTCCAGGGCAAGGGGCAGAGAGGTGCAGGGCTGGTTCCTCCGCTCCAGGCTCTGGCAATGGCAGAGCTGTTCAGCCTTTCCCAGTTTTACACCTGGGATGGACAGCAGATTTTCATTTTCACCAGGCTGGAAATGAGAATGAGGGGAACGAATTGCCATACGTGGTCAGACAAGAGATTTGTCTCCCCAGTATCTGTCTCCGAGTGGTCTGTCATGAATATCATGGGGAGAGGATAAGAAGAGAGTGAGCCTATGGTAATGCTTCCTCAGGATGCTTACCCCCAATCATGAGTTTTTCATGAGTTTCCTAAGCAATTCTCAATTTAATAGCCCTGGATGCACTTTTTTTTCCTTCAAGGAATTCATCCTTTTGCTTTTTGAAGCAATGGAAACCACTAGCATCCATACTGTTCTGTCACAGGCAGTTGTGTGACTTAACTGGCTGTTGCATGAAGGGTGTCTCCATCGGTCCCTGAGAGCGTGCTGCATGCCTGCTAATTGCATTTGGTGTCCCTGGCTCATGGTCTGGGAGGAACCACGGATGCTCAGTCCCTACTCCGTCTGGCCACTGCCTCTTTGGTTTATCACACTGACAAGCACCCTCCCCAGAAGAAAGCTGGTATTTGCCTTTTACAGAAGTAAAACCTCAGTGGGGAGAAAGTAGATGTTTTACCATAGAAAATGTAGAGCTCTGAGAAAGGGGGGATTTTCCTTGGAAAAGATGCTTCTGTTTCAGATTGACTCTTTTCCAGCTACCTCTGAGCTCATTTGTTCTAGGTTCTTTGGAAATCAGAGGGGAAAAACGAGGTCCCTCAGAATGACTGTGTAGGTTCTTCTCAAGAGTGTAAAGTTCAACTTAGTACCCACTGCAGCTGTCATCTTTACACCGTTGTGTGAGACAGGAGTTCGGTGGAAATGTGAACAGTTGCTATTTATTTTTGAATGAAATATGCACACTTCTAATCTTGGCCTTTGGATAATAAGACCCAAATTAAACTAACTTAGAATTTGGCAAATTTCCAGGCACTTCTTTTTTCCTTAGTACGTTTCTTGAATATAGTTTCTTTTACCTTGCACATGTGTAATGCTTAAAGAGAAGGGAGACTTTCTTGTAGCAGTCATGCAGAGGTGCCTTTCATGAAGTGATTCACCTTCTATTGGGGACAGTCTCAGGGAGGCAAATTGAATTAGGAGGAGGAGAGATTTTAGTTTACAGAAGATAGGACTGTGATTTGAAAATTAAGGCATTTATTCCCGTGCTAATACACAAACAGGATTCCCATCAACAGCAATGGAAACTGTGGACATGGAAAAAACAAAATTAGAGCAGTAAACCGGGCTATAGCAATATTGTCTTCAGTGTATTTACAGAGGATTCATAGTATTCTATAGGCAGCTGTGCAAACCTTGAAGTATGTTTAGTAGGGTGCATTTTTATGCATATGAAGCTATTTACTTCTCCTGTTTAACTTGTATTTCTTTTTTTTAATTTTAAAGAAGATGTGCCACACTATTATCAGTCTTGTAATCCAGAGTGTGACCTCACTGAACAGAGGTGTTAATCTTGCAGGGAGCCCCAAGGCTGATGCACTGGGATCAGCTTGTCACCCTCGTGGATCTGTGGCCACGCAGGGGCTCTCCCCTTTGCTTTAGGCGGGGGCCCAAGAGAGCTGCCTGTTTGCTGCTCCAAGTGAGAAGATAGAGTGCTGCACTCCTAGCACTAAATAACATAGTGTAAGGCTCAGCTTTGCTAATTCTTATTTAATTCAGTGTCTCATTATATTTGGTGATGTTCCTTGAGACTGGATCTTGGAGTGAAGTGAATGTGACAATTCCAGTTTATTTTTCCCTTTTTAAAGGGAAGGCAGGAGGAAAGGAGTGAAATTAAAGGACAGTTTCTAACTATCCTGACTCCAGTGAAGATTCAAGATAGGAGGGCAAAAAGATATTCTCCTTAAGATAACTTCCTAATTTAAGTGTTCAGATTTTTTCTGAGTAGTAATATAAAGACAGAGAGAAAGTTTCCTACTTTTTTTTTTCCCCTCTCTGGGCAATGAGGGTTTCTAATTACACTAAAACCCCTAGTATTGACTTTATAATAGCTTCCCCCTGCCTACATGGCTGCTGTATATGGAAGGCTGAAACATCTCAAATCATTACAATGGGAATAAGCTGTTCTTTGAAGGAACATCCAAGATTTTCCAACTTTGACCAGTGTGGAAGTTTTATGCGAATGCCTGTATTTTGTTCAAGTTAATTTCTCTGCTGCTCTTTTCTGTGTGGCCAGTAGAGTGAATACTATTACAGTACTTTCTTAACAGGAACACTCTGTGCCAAAGGTTTTAAAGTGTTTTATTTTAATGTCACAGATGATTAAATGCTTTAGTGTGACTGACAAGCTTTAGTAAATTCGTACAAATTAGATATACTAGCTCTTAGTAAAATAGATTTTCTAAACCTGTTTTGTGTGAGAGGAGAAGTAGCAGCTAATGATAGTAAAATACATTAAGATGCTGGCAAATTAAAAAAGCTACTTGCAGCTTAGCAGTAACAATATGACAGCTCTCCTTGAGGGTGAGGTTGGAGACTACCAATACAACAGAAACACCCATAGGTTTTTCTGCAATATCAATTTTATTGTTGAGCAAGCTGAGCTGATGCTTCCTCGGGATCAGAATATCCTCCACCAAAGCCACTGCTCTGCTCTCCTCTTGTCACTTTTGAGGATGCTGATGCCACGGGAGACACCAGCTGTCAGCAATCTTAGTGTCCACACTGGTATAAAAACTGGAAGTAGGCCATAGTAAAACATCTCTGTTAATGCTTTTTGCTGTATTAACTCAGGTGAACCTGTAAGTACCCACTGAAGATCCAAAAAGAAAAGGTCTGTTAGAGGCCCAAATAAAGCTTTTCTGGTATGATTCTTGGGGAGGGAGGAGAATGGGAAAAAAAATCCCCAAGCATCCCTGCACTAATGATAGAAGCTGTGCACATGTTTAGATACTTTGGTAGAGTAGGTGTTTTACAGCTAGCGAAGCTGAATGTGTGTGTTCCGCCTGGTAACACATGAAGCATGGATGGCTTCAGGTTTTCCAAGCTCCTAACTAAGCTTTTTTAGAAGGAATCTCAGAAACTCGCCAACTTTTCAAGGGAACTGAAGCCAACTTCTAGCCTATACATGCAACTACATGATTCCTACAGGAAAAGAGATGGTATAGGGGACTTGCTGCTGTCATCCTGAGTTGGTTCCATATGGTTATAGTTGCACATGTGTGTTTGAAGGAGTATTTAGGATACTCTTGATGCTGAAGCATACAGAGCCATGGCTTGAATCCTCCCGGGCTGCGTTCGTTCTGGTGGTGAGTTGTGCTGTTCAAAAAGAGGAAAGGGGACATGCATCTCGACAGCCTCCGTGTTTTTAACAAAATGCTGTGGCTGCTGTATTTGGTAGGGAGCTGAATCTTGCAGTTGGGTACCATGTAACCTGATGGAGGGTTAGGGGAGATAGACTGAGTAGATGCCTCAGTTGAACAGGGTTGTTGGGTTTTTTTGGTTGTTGTGTGGTTTTTTTTTTTTTTTGCAAGGAAGGTGTTGAATTATGTCTGTGTTGTACCTCTGTTTCCCATCCTTTGTGTGTGAAAGGTGAAACAGAAGCTCCTCACAGAGGAAGCCTTTTATTAGGTGCTGCATCCAGTCTTAACAGTGTTCCCATCTGCAGCCACAATTGCTATACCAATAATAACATATGGTAGATACGTTTCAGGCTTGAGCATTAATAATAGCATGTTATCATTTTATGTTTATACCTCATTACAGTGTCAGTCATTTATATTTGCTTTTAAACATAAGCATTTTCCTTAAAAATAACATGTTTTAACAGAGTCTCTGAATCTCCCTTCAGGATGAAAGGTAAGGGAGTGCATTTTATCATTAAATTATGATCTAGTAAGAAGAATAAAGGATTCTTAAGAAAAAAGTGTTATTAACAACATTGTCTTTTTGATCTATGGAAAGATAAGTGTCCTCTAGTGGAGGTAGTACCCTCCTCTTCTTCTCTTATAAACCTTTGTTCTCTTCTGATGCATATTAAGCACCAGATGAAAAATTCTGTTTGTCTGTGGTCTAACAATGAAATACCTTGTAGGAAATGAAAAGGTCAAGCTTTCCCTGTCAGTGATTTATTATAAACAGTGCCTCCTTCTTTTATTTCCTGATACTTTGCATTTGGATTAGTGATGATACATCACCAGCTGCTAGATAAAATATGAAGTTGGGAAACTATGGTCAAACATTTCTGCTGAGGAATGACCCTGTAATCAGCTCCCAGCACACACAGGTCTCACTTGATTTATCAACCCAAACGTGGGATTCTAGAGAGGGATGAATTAGTTTAAAGATATCTAAGGGATAATAGCTAAAGCCAAAAGCGCTGTAGGAAAACCGTTTGTCACTGGCCTGCCCTGCCCTCCTTAATTGCAGAAAAATTGAGAGTGGATACGTTAGGCACCTGATATAAATCATTGGTCAAGTAACCAGCGATGTATCAAGCGGGGGAGTTGCAGGCCTTTTTCCTTTGCTCTTTGCAGGCAGGACACTTGCAGTTTTGACACCAAGAGGCTGTTGGGCCAATGTGGTTTAATGCACATCTGTCTCTGTGCTGACTTCACCTTGGCCTTCTGTGTGACTTCATGCATTTTGTTGTTCATTCCAGTTTCCGATGTGCTATTTTAAATGTCGCTTTCTGTAGTTTTGCATTTGGGGACCATTTGTCCTAGTTTTTTTAGCTGAGGGTGTAACAAAAAAGGAATGTGCAATTGCCCAACACATGTTGTAAATACTCCCTTATTGCAGAACATATTTGAAAGTTTAGTGCTCATGGAAGCAGTATTACCAAATGAACTAAATATCTGCACCCCATATTCATACTCTTCTCATTCTCCAGTTGTTGTTTAACTACATTTACCTCCCCAATAAATGCACGTGCTTAACTTTACCAACTTGGCACACGTTTTAGGTAGAGCTTAATGATATTTGATTTCTAACATCATGTCCATGGTCTATGAAATTAAGCATGTGGATGTACACAAATTCACATGATTGTGGAACCTTCTGCTATGAGCATCGTGCCTTCCAGTGCACATCAGGGAACAATTAGAAATTAATTCAGTCCATGTAATCTGTACATTTGAAAAAGCTGTGAGCGAAGAATAACACATTTTTTTGTCCCTCAATCTAACTGTAGTTATGAGACTTTTCAGAGATATGGTCCAAAGCATGCATAATGGTACATCCCCTGTGCCAACATTTATTCTTATTCCATGTGGCTGTGCTTCTGCCTCCTTCTTCCTATATAACGTAACTTTGCTAGAAATTAATTTTGCAGCCTAAGTAAAAATCCGATTGATTGCTTCTCTGTTTGCTTATTTGTCGCTTGGATAACATCATAGTGAGCATGGTGCAAAATCCGTTGTAATCCTGTAAACGAATCGGTGTACTGCAAATTCCCTCGAACGAACAGGTAGAATCCCAGAGGAGCGTAGGATGGAGAGGACCTCTGGAGGTCACAGCCCCTTCTGCTGGTCCTGGTTAACACTTAACATATATTTTATATGCCCTTGGCTAGAAACTGTAAAAATATTAAGGGAGTCAGGCACTTGATTTCTACCCACTTCTAATGAGACTTAGACACTTAACTCCCTTATATTGCTGTTGTTTTTTCTGGTTTTAAATTTCATCATTGCACTGAAAAGTTGGATGTGCTTAAGGACATTGCTGATTATGGATCAAAATGTCTTTAGAATTGGGCTTTAGTGAATAAAACATTAAAAATATTACTTGCTCAATGTAAGTGCAATTTTTCAAGGCTAAGTTATGTTAACAGAATTTATTATTAAATTGTGTTGTAATTCTTTTAAGCTAATGCATGAAAATGACCTCAAAATCAGATCAAACCTAGTTAAGAAGGTGATTATCTAAGTCCCTAAATGTCTTTCATCCAGAAGCTCTAAAAGAAAGAATAAGACTTCATCCAATCTAGAGAACACGAGCATCATAATTTTAACCACAAACAAAATCAATATAAGAAAAAAGAGAGGAAAAACCAACAGCAAACATTTGTCCATGTTAAGTGATTTTTGCCCACTGTTATTAGCATATGTTTTATGGTGTATTGAGCACTTACTTCCCTGCCTGAAGGTGAAGCACTACTGCAAATTGCTACACCAGGAGGGGAGACTCTTAAGATTGAATCACAGGGGCACTGTGAAATTTTTGGTTGAAAATGCTTGTCGGTGTGCTGTAAAGGATAATGGAATTTGATTTCACAAAGCATATTTCATACTCAAGGTGTCCCCCAAACCACTCTAAAGATGAATGAGTTAAATGCTGGAGAAGCGGTGACTGTGTAGGTAAATGTGGTGCCTATTATGTACTCGGCAATAGCTTACACACAGCTGTGGACAATGGAAACAGGTTTTCTCCTTTATTATTGAGGGTCACCCAGGTTAGCCCCTGTTCTTTTTGAAAAGCACTCTGGGATTTCTAATTTCCACCTGGATGATCACCAGAGACAGACAGAAAGGGCCACAGTTTAATGCTTCACCGAAAGGATGGATGAATGATTGTTGGATGATTAATGGCTGGTCTGTGCGGAAAGATGACAGCCTGTTATAATGGAGATAGCTAACATGTAATTTTCTGCATACTGCAGTTTCACAGCCTCAGCATTCCCACATAGCGGGCATTTCATGTGGGTAAAAGACACAACAATGAAGACGTAGTTTTTGGTTAGAGTTTGTCCCCTTCTCACCAGAGAGCAATGCATGTGGTAAAACACGCTCCGCTCTGCTTGTGCTGGTTTTGTGCTACAGACTGTTGCTAAAGAGGTGCTTCACAGAGGCTGGCAAATGTGTTGGCTTAAAAGTAAGCACAGCACTGAGGAGAAATATTTCAGAGGGGACAGAGATATCTTTTATCACATATCCAGATTTTTGCTCACTGGCCATGTGATGTTTAGAACATTGTTTATCAAAATCAGGCCTGAGGTTTGCTGATGGACTGATGCAGCTGGCTCCAGCTCTGCAGCCAGCGAGTTGTGGAGCCACACAGGGAGCGCGGACACCCGGTCACCACCCTCAGTGGGGCTGATGCTCTGTCACCCTGTTGCATCCCTGAACAAGGCCCTGAGGTTTTGATAATTAGATCAATTGTTACTGTTACGGGTTGATTGATTACTACGGAATGATTATTATGAAAAAAACAACCAACAACCAAACTTCACAAACAGTTTGCTTGATTTGAATTTATTCTTTTTCCCACTTGAAAATGTTCTTTCCGTTTTGTTGATCCAGGGTGTGTTCATAGTCAAATTCTACTATGCATTTGTTTACAGAAAGGCAATCTCAGTTGTACCCAAAACTGTTTTTTAGAATGAAAGTCATTATTTCACATGTGTGCACATTACTGCAAGAAGTGTTCTGTGAGTGAGGGCAGAGAAGTAATTTCTGGTGGGTTTGTGACTGGTCACTGTGCCATTTTCACAATCTTTAACACCAGACTTGGATGCTGTTGCGTCACCCGGCAGTTCTAATTTGAACTGGGTTTGGCATGATCATGTTTCTGTTGAATTAGTCAAAGCACATTACACAGGCTTTGTCCTAGCTTTATGCTTTTATGGTGACTATAGAAGGACACACTGTACTTTATCTGGCATAAACTCTGAGTGGTACAGACAGGTGATACCTGATCCAGTATGTGCTTTGCTAGTACAGAATTAGCCCATCAAAAAATTTTGATCAAATCTGAACTGGCAGAGTGAGGTTATACCAGACCAGCACTTTGTATCGTGTGGCTGTAGCAATTTTTAGCTGGTACTAGAACTCTAAACGCTGCTTTACTGTATTGATTAATCATAGTTTTAGAAATCATTTCTCAATTTTGAAACATTCTGATTAGAAATCTTTATTGGAAACCTAATATTTATTAGAGAACTGAGTTGCTTTTATCTATTTTTTTTTTTAAATGGAAACTGTGTTTTCCTTAATTACCTTCTGTTTTTCATGCAATTTCAAAGTTGCTGAAAAATATAGGGGGTGTGTGTGTTGTTTCTCCATAAGAAGCCAAGATGTTAAAAAAATTAGAATAATTTTGGTCCATATTCTGTGGAAAAAATACTTACTTTTTTCCAGTGAAGTTCACTTTTTAATATTAAGTAGCTAAATTCCAGGAAGCTTTAGATATCTTTTAATAAATCTGATTATCTTTTTAATGAAAGGAACTTGCAACTGCTTACAGATATTCTATGAGCAAAACAAATATGCAAATCTGATAACTCGATGTTATTTGTTACCCTAAGTAAAAGGTTCATTACCATACATGCAAGTATAAAATATAGAAACCCGAGGGCCAGATTATCAGGAGGTGTACTGAAGACGTAATAATAAAACTGTGTTGATGTACACTGTTTGCAATTGGTTGACTATTGGAAAACTCGTGTTGAAAATTGCATCAAAAAGTTTTTATATATACCTACGTCTATTTATAATCTGTCAAGCTTAGAAAATCCATTTGTGTATCTTTCTCTTATCTAAGGAGTTTTTCCGTGATAGAAGATTCATGTGAATTTTATTTGATTTTTAATTAAAAATAATGTATTGTTCAGTTGTATTGATTATTGCTATTTTCAGGTGTTAAAATCAGAGCATGGCAGAATTGATCCTGCTGTCTTAGTTCATTCAAAGTTTAGTAACTTTCGGGAAGTGGAAATAAAGAAGAACTCAGCCTATAAGGCTTAATCCTATTGTCACATATATACACAGAGCCATAGGTAATAAAAGTACTGAAGCACTATTATAAGACAGAGACTGAGCAAAATTTAAGTCCCTTCATGTGGGTGGTTTTTAACTTAGTGTGAAGAAGTGAAGCATTCATCATTTCTAAAAAGACTAGATCTCAGTATTTGAAGGATTGTGTCTTTTATTAGTGTAGCGTGGTATTTTGCAGTGGTTTACTTAATAGATAAGGACCAAAATAGGGTTTTTTTTTGCAAGTTGTGCTATTAAATTGAACAAAACATGTTTATGATTTAAGGGAATTTTCTGACTTTTTCTTCTTTTGTATCTTTTAAGTTTCTTGATTGACTAATAGCATCTGACATATATTTTCATATAACTGAAAGGATTGTGAAGTGCTTTATATACTTAATGATGTACTTTCAAATCACTACCCTGTAATGAAGTCTCCCAGGTTGTCTGTTCAGAAAAATGGAAGCTTGGGACAAGAAACAAAGACTACTGCAGACATTAAGACTGCAGCAATAATGTAGGTCAGTAGAATGGAAATTTGTAATCTGATTGAAGCTCCAGGGTTAATATCCCAAATGTTCCTAGAGCACTAGAAGGCATATCAGATCTTCAACATAGCGGCATACTGCCACCTAACATCGCGTAAAGCATAAATTCGGTTCATCTTCACCGCAGATCCAGTCAGGAATCTTGTCCATATTTTAGACTGTCCATCCAAACTATTTAAACATATTTGGTGGGGTTCATAGGTCAGAGTTGCTTTTACAAGGGCTAAAACCAAGCAAACCCTTTGGATGGAGGCAATCCTTCTGGGAACGAACGAGTCTGAAGTTGATTAAATTGTCTCAAAATGAGTCTTAGACCATCTCGCTGCAAAGACCCGTGAGACTTGCTTCCCTCCCTTGCCACAAACACCCAGGTGCCCGGCAAGGACACTGGGATGCAGCCAAAGAGGTCCCTGTGTCTCCCTGTGGTTACTCTGCCTTAAATCTAGTAGCAGACTAACTGGTGCATTCATTTCCTACATTTCAGTCCCAAGGACGTTTGCTGGTTTAAGTAATTCAAAAAACAGGTCTTTGTTGAGAAACCTCACCCTGATAGAAAAGGAATAGGATCTGTTTATGAGAGCAGCTCACCCAGCTGAGTATGAGGGAGGAGGATAGTAGTCTTCAAAAGTATGACCTAAAGAAGACTTAAGGGGTATCAAAAGGGATGAGTGGAAGTCGTCAGGTGCTTTAGCTTTCCATGAGTAAAAATGTTTCTTAGGGCTTCTTGCACTATAGCTAGGGTAAGGGGAACGTTTGGGCCCAAGTGGACATCACACGGGTAAAGCCCCTAAAGAGATACGCTCAGAAAGTGATGGCTATGCAGGTACCAACTCCTCTTCCTTCACACATTTAGAGGTTGTTTGACAGTCTCCCATCTGCGTATTGACATGTCTTGACCCTGTTTACTTGTAGGATCTGACGGGATCACAGAACTACTGCGACGGGCTGCAATACATTTAAGATAGAAATAGATTCACATTTCTACTTCAGTGCTCAGGTCAATGGAGTCACTTCAGAATTACATTTGTGTTGCTGAGAGAAGAATTTGGCCAATTGCCCATTCTGTCCAGCACATTAAATTTAAAAATAATTTAGCTAGCAGTTGTGAATACCCATTTCCTGCCCATAACTTTAGAATACCCCATTGCCAGGAGATATTTCTGACCTCACTTTGTGAGTCACCTCATAGTGGTACTAGCCAGTAAGCCTTTCCAGTGGTTCATTGTTAGTACTCGACATACCAGCTTTACTGATGGCAGATTTGCATGGCAGTCATATGCATGATAGAGAGAAGAAAAATAAGCCCTCTCAAATGTACGCTGTTTATAAAAAGAGAGTTTGCATTAATGGAAGATTCTCAAGCTCTTGGATTTTTGGTTGATTTTTTAAAAGTAGGTTTTAAATATGTTGTTTAAAACTTGAAAGGAAGTTGAAAAATAGCATCTAATTGAATTAAGAAATTAGTATTCCGTGCATACTACTCAACAACATATTAATTTGAAGACATGATTAAAAAGCAAACAAACAAGTAATTCCAAAGTCCTTACTCCAGTTTTTGTCATTGATCATAGTTTTGTTCTTGAGTTCAGTGGTAGAAACTTTGGGTAAGACCTTACCCCCAAACAGTATCAGGTAAGACTTTTCCTTCTGGGTCAATGGCAAAACTCCATGCTAAAGTACCTCAGAATTAAAACTGGTCCATAGTGAAGCTCTGTCTGAAGCTGATTGGAAGTCTTTAATAAGGAATAATTTTTAAATAAACAGTTGTTCTCATGTTTGTTTGAATGAAAAAGATTAGGAAAACAGTTTTCTTTTAAAAGTTTAACTCTCATGTTTATGCACTAGTAGGACTTTGTGTTTAAAACCAGGCAATATGATTGAATTATTTATGTAGCAGCTTTGATGTGGTTTTTTTCTATGGATTTATTAGTGTGTCAGTTTGTGTGCTGGAAGCCAGTGCAGTGCTCAAGAGAACCCCTGCTTGGACTCTCAAATCAGCACTTAAGGTGCAACCCTCAGTAGGATTCATACCATTTCTTCCTCAAACTGTCCAGATTTATAACCTGACTTTCCTTTTTCAGTCTGATGCATTCAGGAGAGGTAATTTCTTTAATTAGGGACCCAATATGATCATCTTCATATAGCATAGGCAAGAGTTGAGTTCATACATCCAAAATGTCCTCTGGCATCTTCAAGCAATCTATTAGACTTCTCCATATTCTTCTGTACTTGCGGGTTTCAGGTTTGGGATCTGACAGTGCTTTTACATGCAGAGCAAACTGTTAACATATCATTTCTTCAGGGCAAACTGTCTGTGACAGCATAGTCTAGCTAAACAAGAGGTTATGCTATCAGTCTGTGTAAGTATGTCTGAAGTCCCTTGGCTGTGCAAACTACAAGGGTCTTCCTCTAGCAGACAAAATGTGCTCTTTACAGCAGAAAGGAAATATGCATATCATGGAGAGAGCTAAAACATGATCCAATGGTATTTTTATGGGCACTGTGACCTAGGAAAGCTTTGACCGAAAATGGAATCAGTCCCCAGCGTTTGACATTTCTTCAATGGGTAAATTGCCCTAATCTGGTTTTATGTTTTTCCTCCAAATCTTTCTTTGCCACTTCTTAGTTATCTGATAGTATATAGCCTTTATCAATTTTTCTTTAACTCATGTTACATCTGTTTAACCCTTGACAATCACAACTCGTGTGGCATGGCTCTAGCAAGAATGCTTGCTACAATTTTCTTTTCTCATTTATTAAAGCTACAAGCAAGCATGTTAATGCATCATTTTACCAATCAAACCTGCCACTTAATAAAAATACAGTGAAGTCAATCTCTGTTCTTAGACTTTGGTTTTGGGTCTAACCAGTAGGTCTGACAGCTCTGCAAATATATAAACAAAAGGCTGTGACCTTCAAGGTAAACTCCAATCCAGTTAATGTCACTAGGACTAGTTCAATGTCTAAAGCCAGGAAGAGAACTGTTTTTTTTTTTTAATTCACCCAAGTTGTTCACTAAGCTGCTTAAGTTATGTGAAAAAAAATCTTTTTGGATATTGAACTAGTTGTCAAGCAGCTGAAACACCAAAATGTAAGCAAGGTATCAAACTATTGAGAAACAATGGCACTGTTAGATGGTACCGGTTTGGAAATTTGTCAGCCCATGCCAATAAGTCAAATGTCTTTCTTAATGACTCGCCATATACAGTTATGGTATCTTCTTGAACTACTTTTGTCCATTCTACTTTCCTTTACTTATTAGAGAGAATGGAATCTGTGGATTAGTTGCTCTTCTTGTCCTTTCTGAAACTGATGATGTGGATAGAATAAAAATTTTGTTTAGGAAAGGAGGTGTCTATGGTACACAAGCCTTCATTTGATGAAAGAAAGATAGCTGGACTGTGGTGACCAGAAGGTCTGCCTGGAACTGGATTTCAGAGATTTGTTGATTTGCTAACAGGATATATAATCTTTCACATTATCAACTTGGTTTCACCCACTCAAATCTGTTTGCTGATAAATTCTGTATGAATGACTACCTTGTATCTGTCAGGGTAATTTTTTAAAGGTTTACAAAGTTTTAATTTAAACATCCCAATGTATCAGTATTGCATTACACAACATACGTTTTGCCACACCACTCATCTGCCCATTTGTATTCTTAATTATACATTTTCCAGGACTACATTTTTCTGTAAATTGTTCATGCCACGTTAAAATGGCTGTGAATTACATATACTTCATTCTGTAGAGAAGAATATACTACATTTCTCTTTCAGATGCAGCATGAATTCTTTTAATTTGCAATTTCCCATCTGGGTCAGTAGGAACTAAAACTTTATAACCAAAATCAAATATACTTTGTTAAATTTGGGTTCATAAATTCAGTAGCAATATGTTTACGCTCTACTAGTAAACAGTTCCCGCCACCTCAGGTGATAATGTATTTTAAATTTTGTTATAAATATTTCATACAAATGTTTTATATGTCTTCATCTTATTATTAATGATTTACAAACTCATTATTTAAAAGAAGATGCAAAACAAAGAGGCATTATAAATTGGCTTAGAATTATCATGGCTTTTATGTTAATGGTGAGATTCTGTACATTACAAAATTTCAGTCACTTGTCTAAGGAAACTATGTTCCTTTGAAGTCTGCTTTCCTGAAGTCAAAGATTAGATATTGCTTGTTGCTTGAGAATTTCAAACCTAAGCATCGAGTGATTCAACTATTCTAAAGATTAGATAAAGAACTGACCATCACCCACATTGCTTCTGACACCAGTTTTACTTCCCACAGGGCATCTTACTAGGTGTGAGCCAGACCAGTTTCTTTCCTCCCTAAAATAACTGAAGATTGGACCTCTCCTTTGATGAGCACAGGCAGATTATGTATTATACATTCAAGCTCATGGTTGACCTTTGGAGAGGCATAAATGAAAAAAGCAGCTGTTTGAATTGCACTTTGCAGTCCCTTAGGATTCAAAATTGGGATGCCATTTAATACATGCTTATTTAGTGGCTGTGATTTGTTAGGCCCTTTCTAAACATTGAAGAAGAGAGAACCCTTCCTGGCAGATCTTACAAGCTGTGAGAAGAAAAAGGAGGTAGGCAGTCGTTAAGGACCAGGGAAAAACAATGGAGACAATCATATATGATTTTCTTTCCCTCTTCAAAACAGCAGTGGTCTCATGGACAAATTACTGAATGTGTATGCATTGGTGTGTGTATGTGGTAACTTCAAGTGCTTCCTGCTATGTCTTGTGCTCCCTAGTTGTGAAAGATTCTGGATCTCTGCAGAGTTTTGTAGTGCTTCTCTCTAGATATACATGTAACCATTTTGTAAATATTGCAATAGGAAATGTCACTAATGTGTTACATGCCCTGTTTCTTAAATCATGCAGGTGCTTCTGAGAGCTAACCTGGTAAGCACTGTGTGGCTGGATATAGCAGTGCCATATGGCAGGCTGCCACTGATGTCCTCCTCATGTTCCCAGGGCTGCCCGGCACCCAGTCCTTCCTGGCAAGAGGAGAGCTGCCCGGGGTTTGGTACTTTGGTAGGAATAAATACTGTGGGAGGAATTCAGGTGTATCATCAGAGAGGGTCAGAACAGCACAGGCTGAAGTGATGAGAAAAGAGTAACTAAAGAAAATTCAAGTGGAAGAAATACTATTGAATTTGTTCCCATATACAAAGCACCCATTTAGCCTGCTGTGTTATGTAACATTGCTAAATAATCCTCCTCGCTGTCCCGAGCAAGTGTTCTGGGGGACTTGTGGTCTAATCACTGGATTTGCTTATCCTGGAGACACAGTGGGATGCTGTCTGGCCTTTATTTCCCAATGACATAGCACAAATATTTATTTAAATGCCATTTTTATGCTGAAAATAGGGTAGCTTGTTATGGTGGAACATGTAAAGTTAGCATTGCCCACATGGGGCCTTCATAATGCGGATACGTTAAACAAACATGGTTGGAGACACTGGTGATGATGAACAGTCACATAAGTGTCTGCTGCACCTCTGTGAGTAAAGTGGGCTCTAATTTTTTTTTTTTTAGTCTCATACAGTGACATTCTCAATGGATCATCTTACTGAAGTGCAAAGGTTAGAAACCCAGTGAAACCATTTGACTTTTTCCAAAGGTACATTACAGAGCCTCCTAAGCTATAATAATAGGAATCCGAAAACATGGGAGGGTGACCAATTATACTTAAATCTGGTCAGTGTTTTATTTTATGTGGTTGTACTCTGGCTATTTTTTGACTTGTTTGGATCATACTGGCTAAGTGTTCCTGTCCAATAATACTCATTTTACCCCAACCAGCTATTTAAACCAAGTATATGCTGTTTTTGCTATTGAATAGAAGGACAAGCACTTCCATTATGGTTAGTCGTTTTGTGGATTTTGGTACCCACCCATTTATTTTGGTTTGTCCTAATCTATATTTATCTATGGATGACAAGATGAACTTGAAAAAAGAACATGTTTAGAGTTGCATACCAGCTCCCAGGATATAAATCATATTGGGCTTTCAGCTCTTTCAAGCTTTCATAAACAGTGCTTGCTGAAAGACTGAATCATATTTTTCTGTGACTTTAGTTCATGTCAAACATTTAATTTTTAACAACAGTGGTCAGTTTCCTGATGTGAACACATGACGCTGGCCCCAGAGACTTCAGCTTTCTTCAGCTGTCATCATAACAATTTTTTCTTTTTAAAGATACACTCACAGGAAAATTAGAACTGGGTTAAAGGCTTTGAAAGTAGTTCAGCGCACAGTGGTCCTAAAGCAATGGTCTACTTGCAATGAGAGTGGAAACTGTGGACTGAGACCTGCTCAGCTTGCTTAAAAAAAAATAAACTAACATATTAGTGTTAGTCAATAGCATACCACTTTGCACAGTGGCAAAGGCAAAGGTTGACCCCTCTTGCGCTGTTTAACGGACTAGATTGTCACTCAGTTGTACTAAAACGTACGGTAGAGACATAACAAGAGCTGGTGAAGAGCATGCTTGTGGGATCCAGCGCCTCACGGGGAAGCTGAAGCAGTGCAAGGATTTCATTGTGGAGTCCTCCTCCTGCTTCTCCCCTTGGGAAAAAAAGCTCTAACTCAAACAGGAATTATTTCAGGCAGGACTTGTGGTCTCTGTTGCACAAGGAGGTCGGGCTGGTTTATTACAGTTGTTCCTTCTAGCCCTATATTTAAATATACAAAAAGGAACACAGGAATACATTAAACATGTTTGATTCCCAGATCTCTCCACTACTTCTAGGCCCCCTTTGCAAATTCCTGTTTGCTCCTTGGTTGTATGATTTTCTGAGACTCTCTTCTAAAACTCTCTCCCCACGTTTTCCATTTAATTTATGCAGAGCTAGAAGGGAAATGGTGTTTTTCCCCTTCACATGCCAAAGGCCTATTTGCAAATTGCCGCCCTTCCAGGGAGAAGGGGACGGTGCCATAGCAGTAAGGGACCCTTCTTATTCCCCACCTCTTCTTTCTTCCGTGGGAAGGATGACGTGTGTGCGCAAATAATCCACTTCAGTGCAAGTAATGGGAGCATTTTCAGGCTCTGTTGGCTGGCATATCGAAGTCTGCCAGGTCAGCTCTCGCCACAGCAGCCAAGAGTTGGAAACTTGCCCCTCTTAGCAGAAAAGTAGGGACTGCTTGTTGTGCTCCCCTCCTCTTATTCAAGTTTGTCTTAGCCAAAGTGAATTGACATAGACAAAAGGATCTTCATGACTCCCTCAGCCAGTAGCACAGCAAAACCCGCAGGATGCCCGTAGGACAGTGTTTTTACTGATATCTTTCAAAAAAAGAGCAATAAAGAAATACAGATATGCAAGATCACGGTTTTGTCACATAAGAACAAAGATGAGTGTTGGACACTCACATGCAGTGCAGCTTCTTAGGCATTTACCAAACTGAAATCTGATGTTCTATTTCATGCAGTTATATTAGGATACTAGTAAATGAACTAAAAAGGAGCAGCTATTAATTAGACTGTGTGTTTAGCGCTCCTGTAAGAAGTCGTCTTGAAAAATACTTTTCAAAATCTGGCTGTCTACATTTTCTTTCTGATACTGTGAGCTTTTCTTTCAATTTCGTGCCACGCAAAGTTTGACCAAGTGTTTGCAATGCAGCTTCAAAAATGAAAGTAAATACAAGAAAAATGGATAGTAGATATTGATTTAGGGGATTTAGTAGTTAAACTCATTGCTTTTTTTTCCATCTGAGTCACAAAGATGGCCAATAATAGACTTTACTAAAAGCTTGATCCAAATTCTGTTAAAATCAATCAAAAAATGCCCAATGGCTCCAGTACGTATCGCACCTCAAATGAGTGCAGAATAGGAGCAGCTTTCTTACTTTCAAAAAAACCCAAACCAAAAAAACCATGCTAGCTGGATATCAGTATAAACTACTTAACTTTTTGTACTTCCGGTATTATTGGATTCACTGTAATTGTTTAGGATTTGGGGTTTTTGGAGAAGAAAGAAATCTTGTAAATATATATAAACAGCAGTAGGTTTTTTTGTGGTGTGTCTGACTTGAGACTTTAGCAAATGTCCTTGTTTCTCCCTGGGAGTGAAGAAATTTGAGCATAATCTTGCATTATTATGTTTTCGTGATTACTTCCTTTGCAAGCTGCAAAATGAAGCCCCAGTTCATATGTGCATTTACATAATGCAGATTTCTCTAATCTTACCCTTCTTACTCATAATTCAGACTTCTCAGTCTGATTTCATGCTAATTTAGACTTCCAACTTTCTATGTTTTGTCACCGTTGAAAACATTACTGTAAGTGACACAGAGCCAGATTTACCCTCTTGTGATTCCAAAGTGACTTCAGTAAATCACTGGATTTATTTTGGTGTCTATGCGGGAACAGAGTTTAGCTTGTAATATATGGTTTTCAGTTTTAGAGCTATCATAATAGTAACCAATCTACCTCCTTCTGAGGAGGTAGATTTATTTTGAGCGGGTGAAAGGACACCAGTACAGAGAAGAGCTTTTGGCCAGTATATAAATAGATCTAGCTTGACAATATAACAATAGCTCTGGCTTTGCTTTTGCAAAGGAAAACCAATAAGGGAGGGAGAAGACTGGGTTTCTCCAATGCACTCATTTAGTAATCAAACATTTATATAAAGACATCTCACTTTATTTTGAAGTCATGTCCTCATACCATTTTTTTTTGTCTCTTTAGAACATCTTATTCAACAGTTTTGTGCTTTTCTTTTCATCTAAGGATTCCTCCAAATGCTGTGAGGTACACTGAAGAGTTCAGCAGTTCCCTTCACCATCACCATTAGCAGATTTCATTCTCAAAACAATTACTTGGCAGCATATGGCAACGGAGTCATATCTGAAACCTTTTGTCACTGAGTGGGCTTGTCAGACACAGTCACTTCTGATCATGTTTCTACACTGTATTTGGCATTTGAAAGTCTTAGTGTTGGATTGGTTTTGGTCTTTTTTTCTTTTCTAACTGTGCAGCCAAGGATTTGATTGTGGCATTTTGATGTTTTTTGACATATTATTTTTCAATATGGTAAATTCACAGAAATAGTTCCCCACTCAGGTATTTGAACTGTTACTCTTTTTTATTATTTTTATTCTTTATTTTTATTTGAGAGAAAAGAAAGAAAGAAAAAAACACTTGGAAAATTGTCCTAGCCACTTTTCTGGTGAATACTAGAAAAACTGAACTTTGTGCTACTGTCCAACATGAGACTTATTTTTTCTTGTGACTATTTGATGAAGCTAATCTTCCTAAAAGTGATACTTTGGTGATTTGGCACACCTCTTCTTGTTCATCAATAGATGAGATATTTTCCCACCACCCAGGAGATCTGTGGGAACAGGGACCCCAGATTTCCCACAGGTTTAATTTTCTTCCAATGTTTAACATGCTGTTTTGCCTTTGTTTGTTCTCTGAGTCTTTGTAAGGCTCTGTGAGCTGTATGGGACCCTGCTAGTGCAGGTAAGGGGGAACTGGGTAGTTTTATGAACTGTGCAGTGGCACATGCACCTGATGGGTGCAGGCAGTCCTTAAGTCCAATCCCTGACGGCTCAGGAACAGGGCTGCCATGGAGCAAGCAATCACACGTAAATGTGGGTTGCAAGCAGGGAAGGCAAGCAAGCTAGTGGGCAACTGAGATTTCCTTTGGAAATCTGTTGGTCAGGCAGGGTTCCTTCACCATTTTTTGCAAAATTAATGTACATACCCTCAGAACGTTTTAGTAGTGATAAATTGGCATTTTCTCCCAGAAACATGTTTCACGGGAAAATTTCTGAGCAACTATCATTATGATTTATAAAGCCCTCAAACCATGCTACCCAGGAGACCACCTGTGAGTTTATGCTACAACTGAGATGAATGGAAACACCTGACCTGCTCAGCCGTTGTTACTCAATCTCTCCCCTGCACTGCTGTTCCCCCGGCATCCATCAGCCTTCTGGGCACGTTATGCATTTGAATGAACACTGGTGGAAGCTAGAGTGCAGTCTGAGAAGTGTGGGATTTGAACTGTAGCGGTTTTCTGGGTGCAGATCAAGTAAAATGGGGGAGAATAGGCCAAGGAATTGTAGTTCTGGACTACTTCTATGCAAGTCAGGTGGCATTGTTTTTTTCAATGTGAATCAAGACTGTTGTTTAATGAGTAGGTTTTGTGTGTATATACATACACAATTCACAAAAGTACATAAAATCCTTTTAGTGTGGTATAGTACCTTATGTGAAAATAATTTTTCTATAGTAAAAATGATTGAATGCAATCCCTGAATAAAAATATGAAGAAGAACTTCCTTCAGCTTCAGCAGGGATCAGCCTTAGGAAGCAGATCTGTTGAGTAAGCGTGCATCAGTTTCCATGGTCTGCTTCAATGTCACAAGACAAAATAAACAGAGATACCGCAAATTGGACAGTCTCTCTGTTTAATTTTGTTGAGGTAATGCTTGTTCCAGCCTTCCTAGCCAACCAATTTCCTATTGTTTTTTCTTGCACTTCCTTCTACTTTTGATCTTCTTCCAGTTAACATCCAGTTCTAATATGGAAAAATGATCCTTCTCCATAGGTGGCCACCCCCAGCTTGCTGTACATAGACCAGCAGAGCTGGTTGTTTTGCAGAGGTCACCCGACCCTCAAGTACAGCCGCCTCTGGGGGACGGAGCAGTTATTCTCCAGTAACTCTCTGCACAATGATTTGAACCTAGCACATGAACAATCATTGGAAAGTATGGCTATGATGCTGTACGTGATTACAATGTTGAGATAAGTATCTTTGTGGAAAAACATTGCAAGACCGTTTACGACTGTAAGTGGCGGGCATTTGGGTTTAGCTCTGCACCAAAAGTTACCTCTAATTACAGAGTGCCCCCTGCTGAGATCCTGCTCGGTGCTAAGGCAGAGCGGAGAGTGCCATCTACTGCTCCTTACCTATAAAATAAATTATTCTCCATTTGTGTTTGAAATGCTTTAGTGTTGCTATTGCCAATGTTGGTGTTCGGGGTCAGTTGCTGGACTGTGTGTTTGCCAGCCTTGCATCTCTGCGCTGGGGTGTAAAAGTTGCATCACCACTGAAGGGGAAGGATGCGTGTCCTGTGGCGAGGAAGGCTCCAACAAATAACTCCTCGCCAGTGCTCTGGGAAAGCTGATGCCCTGCATAAAATGGCATTATCATCATCCATTATAACCATCCATAACATTACAGGCAGCTGTCAGTGATGTAGTTCTTCGACCTATTTTCCTGCAGAAGTTCCTGCTGTGGGTATTCAAAGAGGCTGGATAACTTGTAAGTGTGTGCGCTGGGGCTAAATGCTGGTGGAAGGACCGGAGAACTTGGGAGGAAGATTTTTGTAAATTCAGGGTTGGACAGAAAAGAAAATACGATCTACCATTACTGGTCCCATTGGTTAGAGCCTCAAAGGTTACTTTAATGGTTGCTATTCATGTATCTGCAATGCAGGACAAGCTACTTTGGTATAAGTTGTACACCTCGGGATGCGTGTTCCTCAGCCGTAAATAGATGTATCGTGGATTCTTGTATTTTTTTATTACACAGGAAAGTTTGGTTCTTTCCTAATCCTTTCCTCACCAATCTATACCCCGCCTTTTGTAATCCTGTCCTTAGTCCCTTTAGAATGGAACTGCAATGCCAACAGCTTGTGGCACCTTGTAAAATCTTTCCCAGCTTTTCCAAACAGGGAGCTTTTATCGACTTGCCTGCCACCTGAGCAAGGACTTTAGCTGCTTAAACTGGCTGCTTGTCAAATGCAGCTTGAAAAAAAAAAAAAAGGCGGAAGTTCAGCTTGTGAGAGAGGTTTTATTGGTTCTTTCACTAAAGGGAAAAAGAATATTTCATACAGTAATATAGAAGTACTGCTTTGGTGGCGTTCACCTTGCACATCACATTAAATAGCTGTCTGCATACATGTGGGATTGCAACATGTTAGAGAGAAAGTGCTTCGTCTCAGTTTATGTAAGTCTAGAAATTAAATGTAGAAAAACTTTGGTTGGACACGCACAAGTGTGCATTGGTAGGAGTTTTTCTTGATACACAATTTTGAATTCTTTGTCTTATCCTTTTACTGCTCTTGATAGCCTTAGTCTTTGCTTTTAAATGGGGAACAGCAATATACTAATTTCCATGGCAAAAATCCACTGTCACCGTTACTGAAACCATGGTTTTCCTAGACCAAGGAAGAGTGAGAGCAGTGACTGTGTAAATTGCAGTAAGTGGTTTTGCACCATAAATCAAGCAATCAATGAAATTGAGTTCTTGGCTTGAAAAGCCAAAAGGTGGGCTTACTTTCCTGAAAAGCATTGCTACGGACTCCAGAGGTGTAAATCTTCATCATATTAAATTGCAGTGGAGCCAGTGGGACATGGGATAAGAGAAGAGAGAAAATCAGGAAAAAGGGAGCTCTGCCTTTCTCATCCTTTGTGGCCTAATAGGAGAATATTCTCCTTGCTGAGTCCGGGAAACTTATTTATACCTGCATCCAGATCTGTTGTTCAATATTGCGTTGGTAAGACCACATCAATTTTTCCATGTTATTTTAATCTCACAAATTCTCCTCTTCGAACAGTTTGAGGTAATTGGTTACTTGTTCCATATTTTGGATGAAGGAGGTTGATTTTATTTTTACATGATAGGCAAGAAATCCAAAGGGCATATATAATGGTATAAAGCACTAGAGATCCATAAGAATGACCATAAGGTAGACTAAAGGCAGCATTTAAAGAACACCCAGAAATTGGGCTTTTAATTATGTCTTCATATATTCAGCAAAACCAACGTTTATGCTGTGTTGCTGTATCACTGGAGAGCTGATATTTAAACTTCTCTTTTGCCTAAGCATGAATGAATCCAAAAGGCTTTCTAAATCATCACAAAGACTGCAGAAGAATTGTAATGCATAGCTCTACCTTTTTGCTGTTTATTATCATGTATAATTTTGCTTTAAAACTGCACTAATGCAGCAGTCCTTCCCCTTCTATTTGAGGATTCTTTTAAGTATACTTCATTGAATGTATTTGTATTTTACTATTTCTGCTATACTTAAAACTATGCCTAATATTTAAAAAGTAGAATACTATTCTTGGGCTGGTAATTCTTGAAATGGGAATGAGAACTACCTAGTGCTCAGTCATGGTAAACAAGGACTTTTTTTCTGCATGCATTAGAATGATCAGAGGTGCTTAATTTTAATTTTTCTTCTTTCCTAAGATTTACCATATTTTACATGTATTTGTAAGTGCATATACCTACAAACGACTGTTAAAAAGCTGAAATGCACTATTACAAATCTGTGACCATTTTCTTTTCTCTTTTGTCACGTAATGTATATGACTGGCCAGAAGATGATCCTTTGTCCTAAAAGAGTCAAGGTTTTGAATTTTTTATTATGATGCAAAATATCAATGAAAGAGCAGGTGCATGCAGTGTGTCTCAATCTTTCCTGTTGGAGTTGTTCCACTTGGTATAAATAATTAAATGTTCAACTGGCCATGGCGGGGGGGAGGAATAGAGCAAGTGAGCAAGAATGACAATATAGCCCAGTGACCAGAATAGTCATCTGGGCTACAGGGAAACCCAGGTTCAGTTCCTTCCTCCGAATCATGCAAAGATGTCCGTATTTCTTGCAGGGGTGTCCTAATCACTAGGCTAAGGACTATTGTGGAACCGCTTTCACTCGCTTGTATGTGTCTGATAATTGGGCATTATTTCCAGTCAGAAGGTTATGAGGGCAAACGTTTCCTCAAGAGTTAGTATTTTTTAATGGGGAAAAAGAGTTTTGTCATGTTTTTGGCCACATCAAATAATATATAGGACTTATAATATTAGCTATATAGGATTTATAATATTAGCTTGTCATGGCTTCCAATGTACATCAGTGTTAGTCAAGCTTAAGATAAATACAGTGAAATAACTTATAGGGGAACTAGAACTTGAGAATTTAATTTGTAAGAGTAGGGTATAATATCATCTATTTCCTCCAGCTGCTTAGTTTCTAAATTTGATATCTTAAAACTGTTGGAGTTGCTATAATTTCAGATAAAATGTCTTCCCACAGGCAAAAGATAATTTTTCATAAGCTTTTAAAAAACTAATAAAGTGGTAATCTACAGTATTTTATTATTTAGAACCCCAGCCTTGGGGATATGATTTGTGAGGATTTTTTTTATGTCTCAATTTAGGGTACACTTATGAGCAGCCTGTGTGAATATATGTCAGTCTTTTCTGTAGGTTTTTTCTTTCTACCAAATGCTGTCTACATTCAGTCCATAGTAACACTACCACCTCTTTAAGTGGTAATGCTCCCTGCAGAGTTTTTAGCCTGTAGGAGATATGATTAGGGGGTGATAGTGTTAAGCACTCCTCCTGTATCTGCTGGCCCACTATGATAACCTTAGGGTTACAATGCATGTCTGACAAATACAATTCCATTGTGACTAGCGCCTTATGGCAATTTAGGAGGCTTATTCATCATTTTACAACAGACTTCTGTCAGGGATTTTGCTTATTTGCCCTTCACTGGTGTACAGTAGTTGTAGGTTTATCTCTAGGAGTCCAGCCCTAATAACCAATAACAAAGTGCTTAAGCTCTAAGCTTGTGAGAAATGGACTTGCATTATACTCCAACTGCACCTTAGCTCTCAACTGATAAGACAATGTGTCTTTGAGAGAAGGAAGGATTTATATGAACTGATCCTTCACAGTACGGTGTGTGCATTGGTAGAAGATACGGGGAAGTACATTGTGTTCTAACCATCCAGATCCTAGCTTTTTACGTATAAAATACATCCTTGCTGTCATTAGAAATGTTTCCTTTAAAATATGAAAGTGAAGAGGTATCTTGCCTTGGAAATTGCACTACAAAGTTGTTTGTAGTGATGATGTGGGATTTGGAAGAACTGAGTTACTTTTGATGAAATCCCCATGATTATGGTTTAAATTACACAGATTTATTCAAGGAACAACAAAAGTGTTTTTTATTATTATTCAGATTCCTGCTGGGTTCTGGATATTAATTAGGTAGTGGTTCCAGATGAAATCCAGGAGAGAGGAAGAAAAAAATGCTACTCACATTTTAATAACCTAGAGAATTTTAAGTGGCTAACCATATTGTTTACTATATATCAGTCTGAAGAATAAAGAATAAAAGCGCATGAATAGACAGGCACACAGCATGGAAGAATAGCACCATACACCCTAGCTAAAGTGCATTGTATATTCAAGGTTTAGATCTTCAACCCAGCAGATTTAGAGCATGAGGGGGCAACATTTGAGAAGCGTGTACTGAACAAACACAAACATGAGGATTGCCTTTTTTCAGTTTTAAGTGTGAAAACATTAGCTCTCCCTCTATGCCTTTGAAGTCTTCTCTTTCTAGCAAAGCTCTGGCAGGAGGGAGGTCTTTCAATTAGTTTCTCACCCATAATGATTTCTTTGAGAAATTTTAATCAGGTTTTCCATCACAGAGTGCATTTGTTGCTGGTACTTGATCTCTTGGCCGGCTGAAGCTTCTGTGGTCCTTTGTCTCTTGAGCAGTTGGGTCTTCTATAAACTTTCTGGAGTAGTTATTTATCATGGAACTTTTCTACCTTTTTTGAGGTGCAAAACTGTGCACAGAGTAAAATACCAGTGTAGTGACATGAGCTAATTACCTGCAATGTTATCAAGATAAGAGATAATATGTTAGCAGTAATGCCTACAACAGTGTAATTACTTTTTGTTTCCGTTATTTTGTGGTAACCATATAATTAGCTCACTGTACCAGCAGCTGTCTGCTTTTTATGGCAACCTGTACTGCTAATCACTAGAAAAGTTTGTGTAAGTGATCTGTAGCCTTTACACTCATAGAGTAGCACCAAGTAATTTGAAGGGGCAGCTGTATGCTGGCGGTAGAGGTAAGGAGTGAGAAAGAAGAGACTCTCAAAGCTGTAGGAGCAGGAGGACTGAAACCTTTGCTACAACTTCACAAAAATGCTTAGTAAAGTGTTAACCGTTCATACAGTTTCCTCTGGATTAAAATATATGTCTGTCCTTTTTCTCTTGAATCTAGTCTACGTTAAAGAATTTTGCATGATTTAGTAAGCGTTGATTCCCTTAAACAATATAATTTATTCTGACTCTCTGATCTTCAAAGAGGATGCTTTCTTATAAAAGCAGAGCTTCAGGAAGGAAAGGGCTCAGCAGGGCCAGATTATTCGTTATGAAAGAGACGTTCTTCTGTGGGGCATTTTTCAGGGATGATGTCCTCTCGTGAGGAATTCCTCTCTGATGCTAGGGAGCCTGTTACTGCCTATTGCAGTTCCCCATGTCAGTGAAAAGGCAGGTCATGGGGCTCGCTGGGCAAGAAGGTCAGCCTTGACGCTTGGGAGAAGTTGCTGTAAGGAGGAGGAAGGACAGAGCCGAGCTGGGTCCCTGCAGAGCTGTGTGCTGCCTACCCAAGGTCACCACGGTGGAGTCAGTTTAGGACAACGCCACTGCAGACAACGGGGCAAAGCAGAAAGCATTTGGCACTATTATACTAAATTATTTCTGCTATCACTGCTCCATAAAAGCTGGCTTTTGTGGATACAAGTGAAATCTCCCATGTGCACAGTACTTTAGACTAGCAAGAAAGAAAAAATACAAGTGGTGTACATATTTAGAAGCTGGATTGGGAATTTTTTGTATTCCCCCCCACCCCCCCAAGCCTCAATTTAAGTACAAATTCACTAAATTTGGGCTTAAAGAACACGCTTTTTATCACCATTCCCTCCTACTTAATTCCAATCCTGTTGTCAGTTAATTATAGATGCTGCTTTTTCAGATAATATTGCATAATTCAATGGAAAACAAAAAAGCTCTGTAAAAAGTGGTTATTAAATTCAGCTTTAGATATTTGATATGGTTTCCAAGTACCTCTTTATTTATTTGAAAAAAGGAATCCTCTTGAAATGTGCTCTTTCTTCTTCCCCTCTGTGGCCTTGGAGCTGGTCCCTCTGAGCACTGCTTGTACATTAATTACTATGGTAAGTAGGGAAGATCAGGTGATAACATGAATACTCTTAAAGCACACCACCAAGACTTTAAGGTAGGCAGCAGTGCTACATGGTTGTAAGCTATATGCTGCCTGATTTATTTATTTTTTAATGCACCAGTAAAAACAAGGCATTCTTTAGTTCCTGTTTGATCCCTCATCCCAGTCCTGTCCTCGTGGAGAGCCCCCTCTCACTGCAGCTGCTATTCCTTGTGCTCCATGAATTGCCCTGTTGTGTGAAGGAGGCAGCAAAATCAGGATCTTGGAATGAAAGCCCCCTCTGCGCTGGTAGACAGGTTGTGCCAAAAGCCACCTAGGTTTAATTCCACTGAAATCAGTGAAGTTATACATGGGGTCCATTCTAAACCATTGCATTGCTCAGTGCTTGATAAAGTGTTTAGCATGTGTTTTTGTCCCCTAGGAGCTGCGTGTGTTTGAGCAGGAGTTCTGTGAGTGCAGGGAAGGGGGAGGCCCCCAGCATGAGCTACTCAATCTTTTTCTTTCCTCTCAAGTGCTAGTAGTAAGGCACTCTACCTTTGCAAACAGAGGGGTCCCTGTTGCTAGGATGAAGGGGAAACATGCGAAGACTAAGTAATTTAGTCCTTAAAAGCAAGATTATTAATATTCTGGACATTTTAGGGTGTTCTAAAATTTCAGCAGATCATGATATATGCAAGACATATCTTTTTCACTGGCAACATTAAGATGGTTTAGCTGGGTGTCATAAATGCAAGCAGTGCAGCAACAGAAACTTACTCCTAACGCTTCCTTGTCAGCCATTGATTAGAAGAGATTCCTCACAGCTAAAAGGGACAGATTATAGTTTGTTGTTGAGTGAAACATCCAAACTGTCCTAACGCGGTTTCATGGACTAAGATATCTGTTTTTCTTCCTCTTGAATTCAGTTTCAGTATAGTTCTAGCATAGCAAAATTTGTAGCTGTGTAAAATAATTTAAAAGCCTATCACCATTTTTACCCGAGTTTCTCTTTATCAACACAGCGCTGGGACTCCAGATCAGGTTCTGTTCTTCTCGCTTCCATCTCTTGTCTGTGATCTGGTGAAGTTGAATAGATAAAACCCTGTAAGTTCCCCCATTCTTGGCTTGAGGAGTGTCACGTACCTATGTGGCTGCTTTTCTTTGCCTTCTTGCCTACTTTCTAAATAAAATATTATGCAAAAGCAAAGAAGAGAAGGTAAACATACTGAAACCTCCATGAAGTGTCCTATCTCCTGAAGACCAGGGTGCTAGGCTGCAGTAATGCTGGTGTTTTTGATATTCATTAGCTGTAGACCTTTCACTGCCATTCAGACTGGCATGCAACTGTGTTGGGATCTTATTCTGCATCTGCCCATTGATTTAAAAAAAAATAATAATTTGGCAGAGCAATAGAAAAGTGTCAACAAAATCCATGGGTTTTAAAAGGTAAAATACTTACAAACCATTTGTAGATGGTGACTTGAATACTGCAAATATGTGCTCTACTTGCAAATTGGCTACTTGAATACTCTCCATAAAATCACATGGAGCTACATAAAACATGGGAGAATGCAATAGTTTGATGTATTTTGTTGCATGTATAGACCTGAAAACTTTATTTTGGATAGCAAAAAGGATGAAGCAATAAACGGCTGTCCTTTTTCTCATTTCTCATTTGGTTCGGCACCAAATTCAAGAGGACTGGGTCTGGTGGACAATACATAGACCGTACTGCCCTCTGAATACTCCAGTGCTGAGTGCACAATGGATGTGTGTTCTATGGCATTTCTGCTTGTCCTAGTTACTGGTTACTCCATAAAGATTTCATTATAGAAAGTTTAACTATTTGCGGTGGGAAAGGGATTAAAGGGTTTTTGACCCATCTCTAAACTAGTTTTGAACATCTACTGCACATTTAATCAGCAAAACAAGAAAAGGCGTACTTCAAACAATCAAACCTGCCACAAAAAAGTTAGTTATCTCCAGTTTATCTTTGTATTAACTTTATAAAGCTAGAGTAATGCTAGTCTGGTTTACAGATCATTTGCTTTTTAGTATGCTATTTTAAACCAACAGAGCTTGTGGATGTTGATAGCTTAACACTGCTGAAGTACTTCATACAAGACTTACGCCATTGGGCAGAATGACTTACCCATTTAGAGGAATATTGCTATTTTATAAGCTGATACAGCTTCTCATTTGCCTCACCATTGCATAACTACGAAAAAGGAAAGTAGGAAGGAAAAGTATTGTTTCTCACACTTGGAGAAAAATGATCAATAAATATTATAGCTGCAAAGGACCTTTTGAGAGATACTAAAAAATTATAGCAATGGCTGCCTTTGAAGTATCTGTAGGTTAAAACACTTTGCTTGCAGACTAGTAACTGTTCCTTCCATAAGGCACAAAGCCAGTGCTCAGACCTACTAACAATGTGAGATTCATTTCAACATGTGTTTTTAGGGAGTAGTTTAATTGCAAAGTTGAGTCTTATTAAAAGAGAACAATGAGAAAACAGGCAAGTTATCTGTGGTCTTGCTGGCCCTTCTCCTAAAACAACAATTATACCACTGCCGATACGCTAAGCTAATCTGCATTTTCAATTTGTGTTTTTGAAAAGTACACGTTTGGTTCCGGGACATTTGTCGGTGTGTTGTCTGACTGGCTTGGCAGAAAGTGCCTGGCACTGCTGTTGTTGCTAATTAATCAGCTCCATAGGAGGCAAAGGGGATGGCAGCCTCCATGGCTTTGGTGACCATTCCCCCTCTCTCAGGCCATTCAGGCACTGCCTGCCCCAATGGGGAAAGGTCACTGCCTCTGGTAGTTGCAGAAGAGCAGAGGGAAATAGGGGCCAACAACCTCCAAAAACCAAGTTTGCCTGCATTTGGATGCTCTGTGGGAGGACGTGTTTGGGGAAACGAGGAGAGGAGTGAAACGGGATGCACACCTCTGTGGGGAGGTGGTGACTTATTTACCCCACGGCTGCTGGGCATGAAGGAAAGCAGCAGGGTCTTGGAGGCTCCCTTTGGAGTTTATGGGAGTGTCTGTCACCTCGCAAGTGCAGGGTGGCAAAGGCAGCCTGGAGTGGGCCACAACAGTTACTGGTGGGAATGCTCCCTGTAGCTACTTGCACTGCATAGCTTTCTGGGGAGTGTGTCTGGAGATCAGTTACTAGAGAGCACAAACCCTCTTTGCTTCAGGTGACTTTTCTTAGCAGAAAGTATTATATGAAAGTCTTCCTCACCGCCACTTATGACTCAAGATCCTTTGCCATCCTGCTAGACTTTAATGGTATTAAATGAGGATCTATCACAGACCTTGAGGAACTTTTTGGTGATATCTGAGGTCAGTGAGGGAGGGCAATGCAAATGTTGGGGTTCAGTACTACTCCTAGTGAAATCGATAGCATTGGCCTTGAGAAGAGCAGGATTTGATTTAGCTCTATGACAGAAACCACCTGTGGAGTGCCCAACGTTTTCTTTGCTGTCACATACACCATGTCCTAACAAAGAGGTGGAGTGGAGGAACTGCAGTGTGAGGGTTTCAATAGTTCTTAGACAATCTTCTGGTTTGGGAACTAAAATATATGAACTTCTGTGCTAAAGGCAAGGTGGCTTAAAAATCTGTTGTTGTCTTAACAGTAGTGGGAATGCAGGAAAAGAGCTAAGTATATAGAGTTATATAGCTATGTATATATTACTGTTATATGATACATCTAAAGGGGGGTGTGTGTGTATTAGAACAAAGGCTATAGTATAGAGTGGAAATGATACAGAAATCTTTTGACAAATCATGAAATTTCACATGAGGAGCTCCCCTCTAAAAGTGAAAACAAAAGAGAAAAATGGGTTAACCCAAGCTTTTCCTAGAAGATGTCTTAAAGAAGATTACACAAAGCACTTTCATCACTAGGAATCCTTCTAATATGCAAATGTATTTGGAATAAGTATTGGGTAAAAGAAAAGTAGATTGGTTAATGGAACCTTTATAGTTCTCTTGCAATGTGTAAGGCTGTGTTGTGCCTGTGTGTGTGCGTTTCAGCAGTAGCATAAGCATGCTGGCAAAAGCCACTGCCAAGTCTCATTAGTTGCAACTCCCGCAGACTTATTCAGCTATAGAACTCTTATTTGTGGTGTAGTTTTACATTAATTTGGGACTTGGGTTTCCTTTAAATTTCAAACTGCATAGAGCAAAGTGTATCCTATTTAAAAGAAGGAAAAAAAAGAAAAAGGCTAGATCTTAGGAGAGAAGCAAGATGATTTGCCCCTTAAATTCATTAGTATTACTAAATGGTCTCATTTTTGTTGACAAGTGTAGTCCAAACCCCCCAATAAGTGAGAAATTTCCTATCCAGTGTACTGTTTCAGCCAAAGCTGTGTAATTGCCCAATATCATAGGCATAAACAGCAGGAGGGCAAAAGAGTTCAGTCAAGACCCCTCAGTGTTTGTGTTTGGTATGAAACACTCCATACAAAAATAATGATTTTGGCTCCTTGAGCTTCCCCCCCAGTAGTATTTTCAAAAACTTTGCCAGTTGCTGTTGTACTTTGTTGTCCAAGAGTACACTGTAGAAAATGCAGCTTCACTAAGCAGTGGCCAAAGGTTAGACGTTTGTGGGGAAATAAAGGAATTTTTTATATATATCAAAGATTTGTGCAAATACATGAATTTATTTTGGGTAACATTTGGTGTGTTTCCAACAAGGCTGAGCTGCCCGCCGCTTCTGAAATTGTCATAATTACTGCCTGGTTTTAATTTTTGCAACCATTTTCTGAATAACAATGACTGCTTAAGACGTTTCTTAAAAGTCACTAATGTGAATTTTACACATGAAAAAAAATCCAGTCGAGCACTTCTGTAGATTCTCACCATTAAGTTAATATCATGGACTTTTAAGTGATGTTTTAATTAAGCTTTCCTATTAATTGGAAGATTTCTCAAATTAAAACCAGATCCTTTGTGGCCAGTATTTCCTTTTGCACTTTTAAATTAAAACTTGGAAATATTAACCAATGATGGACGAGTCATAAATGCAGGCAAGAAAAAGCTTCACTTTTTATGTTGGTGTCACTTGGAGATGAGCTATTCTGGTAGAAGAAAGTTCTCGAAATGCACTGGAGGAGAGGAAACAAAAGGTTTATACGGTAGGAGAAAAGCATGTATTTATTGATCCTTCCATCTGTCATGTATCTATACTGTATATCAAATCAGCAGTCTCCTAGGAATTTCAGTATCCTGAATCGGACACCAGAGTGCCTTTAATTAGAATACTTCTCTGGATATATTTTCTTTCTGTAGTTTACTGTTTATTTTTAAACTATTAAAATGTGGCAGAAATGGAACCAAATATACATCGAAATACTTCACAAGATCCATTATTTCTTAAACCCAGTGACTTAAATTCTTATTTTATTTTATGTATGAGGAAAACAAGACAAAGTTGCTTTTAGTATCTTATCTACAGATTTGGGAACAGAACTTAACTCAGTCCCCTGAGCTAACTGCTAAAAACATACACTTCCTAAGAAAACCAAAAGCAGAAACAATTCAAACAAGTGGGAGAAAGAAAGGGGGGACTGAAGCTATGATGTGACTTTGAACTTTCAAGTCCCTCAAATTGCAGCTCAGACTGTTGTCAAATGCAACTGCACAAAGGCAGGTTGGGAAGGTTTGGGATGGCAGTCTGTATTTGAAATCTATATGTGTATATCGTGTATATTTTATATATAGATTTATATGACAAATATCTATAAGGAATTATATATATAAAAAAGTATGTATTGCTGAGATTAGGAAAATAAGAACTGTTATCTGGGGTCAGCCCAATGGCCTGTGTAGGCAGATGTCCTGTTTCAAACAGTGGTCGCTATCTGATGATCCAGCAAGTGCTTATCCCACTTAATGGAAAATGAAGTAATTACAAGATGATGCAGGAAATTTTTCTAACCCCATGCAGACAGTTGCTGGCCTACATCCTGATGCATGTGGATTGATATCCTATGCGTATGTTTGTCTTGCTGAGAGTTACTTAAAACTTTGAGAACAGAAAATAACTCCAAGGATCTTGAGCTGAATTCATCCCAGCTGTAACTAGACTAGGAAAAATCTCTTCCAGAGATTAATACCGCCTTTATATATTCAAGAGGTGACTTGTGCAGGCATATGCCTTCCAACAGACCTCTGTGCAATTTCAACTGGAGTTTTTTCAGCTTTGGTAAATCTTCACAGATTTGGAAATCTTCACATCTTACGGAGTACCTCCAGGAGCCCTTTCTTGGGTAGACTCCTCTGCGAATGCAGGTTTTGGGCAACAGCCAGAGGATGAGGAACCCACAAGGTTAAACCCCTGTCCTGGCATGCAGAAGGGGCCACCAGTGACTTGGGTCATCCTGGCTGCTCTTTGGGGGCAGAGAGCTGGGACTTCCCCTGCAGAAGGCTTCACTATTAGTGTGTTTCCAGAAGGAAAAGATGTTACAGCCCTTTTGTTCAAGCTATAGTGGGCTAGGCATAGTTTCACTGAAGTCAGCAGACTTTGGTCTGAACCTGTATGTTTTTGTCTTTCTAGATATGAGTTGTTAAAAGAGCTGAATATTATTTTTTTTTTAGGGGCTCAGTAGCTTGGTAAAATAGGGTCATTACCACACAAGAGATCAAGCTCTTTCACCCTCTTGATCTTTTTTGATCTTGAAAAAGGTCAGAAGAGTAAAGGTCTTACTGGGGATAAAAGTCTTAAGAGAAGTTCTTTAGCGGCAATTTTTAATGTTAGTATCTTTTTTTTCCCTCCCCACCATTGTTGTACAACTCAAGCACGGAGAAGAATAGCTTTAGTTAGGTTTGGGCTTTTTTATGTAGTCATATACTTGGGAGCAGACCTGAAAGCTAAGTCTTTGTTTTCTACTGACTATGTATTTCTTCCAAGGTCCCAGCTCAAGTGAGTGATATCTTTGTGGCTGCAAAACCCTAAGACGGACCCCTGCATACACTCAGAAATACAATTGCAAAAAGCTCATTCCTTTATACAGCGGATTACTTTTAGATTTAGTTCGATGTGATCTGTACAGATTCCCTTCATCTAAGGGGAGGTCTGATTCTCTTAGCTGACTTACGCAGCCACACACCAAGAGAGCCTTATTCTGTGGAAGCCAAATCTCGTTAATGGCAATCTGCTGCCCATCTTTTAATTAGCCAAAGAATTGGTGACATTTTACAACCACAGCAGTGGCAATAAAGTAGCATTGTAATATAAAATAAGGTGAAGTGTCCACCAGAATTGGAAGCCTCCATTTATCTATGTTAGTCTAGTGACTGGATTCTCATTTTATATGGGGAATGGATGTATCTATTTTTATTATGTCACAAATACACAAAAAGTTAAGCTTTTTAACTTCTGAAATATCTTCAGAGTTAGCTAACTTGGAGATTTGGAAATGGCACAGATTTCAAAGTGTGAAACTTTATTCTATAGTCTGCATTCCTTAAGTATGATGTAAATACTAACTGATCTTTTAATGAAGCCATGAACCTTAAGAAGATTTATCAAAATATTCCCAATATTTAAAGTTTAAAGCCACTACCTTTTTTGGCAGAATTTTCAAGCCCATACATAGTGGGCATGCATGGCTTGCCTATTAATTACAAATTTTGTGGCATATTCTTCCTATTTGTGTGTTGATTTTATCAGGTGCAGAAAAAATTGTATTATTTAGATTGTATACTGCTTGGTATAAGGGCTTCTCTCCCTTGCGGTTTATACAACACTCTGTTCTATAGGGATTCATAAACAATTTGTGCTGCGATAATTTTCCACTTATGTTTCTTTGTTTTATAGAATACATTTTATGCTGCAGTTTCAGCATATATCTTTGTGATGCAGTGAACTTACTGAGTCCAGAATCAATACGTACATTTTCCTTCCCCATAATAGTAAAGGGCATATAAAATGCATGAGACAAAGCAAGCTCTTTATAAAGATATGGATTAACATTGAAACTGCACTTAGAAATGTGAAAAATTGAATGAAGAGTTTTGAGCTTGGGACAGTTATCTGTGATATAGAGGAAATACCAAAGACTGTCAGAAAGTATCAGAGCACTGTGGTAGCAGCACTAACCGATGCCACTGCCCTACTTGTTTGCAATCAATTGCTACTGAAGAAATTGTTTGTCTACTGTTAACTTTAGAAGTCTTTCACTGTGAGCAGCGCAGAATAAAATGTACTTAGAAATAGGACAAATTTAAGTCAGTGGCAAGTGCTCTTATTCTGAGATGGGAAACAAGAACTGCAGGAGGAACACTGCTCTGTTTCACAGGTGTTTTCCATGAACCATAAACAATGAACAAACATACCATTAATGGCGTTGAGAGCTCTGAGGCTAGTAATAAATCCAGTGCTAACAGCATCTGAACTGGGATGCTAGGAGTATTATGGTAATTTATATTACTGCTGCCATGGTTCACCTGTGTTTACAGTATGGGTAGAATAGTTACTCTTCCTGAATTTTTGGCTCACCCTAAAATACAACAATGAAGAGAGATCTTGGTTTTGGAAAACTGTAAAGGTAGTTTGTGGACTAAAGACATGCGTTTCCTTAGAAGAGTTTGAAGGTGCTTTATATGATGAAACCTCTGAATCTTTCCTGTTTAGCATCCATAATAAGTATTCACAAAAAGATAGGTATGGCTATGACAATCAGATATTCTGGGATACAACTCCATAATGGAAATTTCACATCATCCTTTTGAACTTTACTTCGCTTTGTACCTAATCAAAAAGTAAGAAATTAGATGGCAAAGATATACATCATAAACTAAAGAAAGTATCATGAGACAAAAACATTTTGCTAAAAGCATTGCATTTTGAAAGTGTTTATGATACTAGACTGACAGCTGTGGTTTTTCTTGGCTGTGTCATTGCACTCTAGTTGTAAGGAAATCTCATTTTGTTCCCTTTACAGGAATTAAAGAGAAACTGAGGCTACTAGAACAGCTACGTGAAGAGTTAGGTCGGAAGGCCAGCTAGTCCCCAAGAGTGGCTAGGCCTAGTCATAGAAAGGCGAGTGATAGAAACCACTGGGGAGGCAGCACTCAGTTATATACTGTTGCTTTAAAATACTATTTGGGTGTAAGTGTTGTTTTTAGTATGGGTGGGCGATAAAGGCTGGCTTGTACAGAGGAGAAACTTCTTGGAAAGGGACCTAAAGCTCAGTTCAGCTGTCTCTAGACATGACAAAGATGGTTGCTGAGCTGAACCCATGCATGCTGGTATAATCCAGGTTTTTTCTCCCGTCACCAGACCTGGTGTTGTTCCATTAAAAATATCCCAGAATGGCAGTCATCATCTTTAATTGAATGCTCTAGTTTATGACAACAAAGTCATTGAAGCAATTGCTTTTCTGGCTTAAGACCGAGATCAAAATCTCCTTTCTTTTCTCAAGTCAAATATACGCATGGACAACTATTAATTTTGCCTGTGTCAAGCTCTCGCCAATATGGTTAAAGAAACCAGGCAATAGCTTCAAACAGAGACTAGTTACTCAGAATAATTCCTTTAAACTATCATCATAAGGTCTATTCTTTTTTTGTAAACTTCAGGCCTAAACAGGCATGTTCTCATTAGATTTGTCAGGTGTGTCTTGAGACACAGAGAATGGTAGATTTTGCAATGAACACGAGATATTTCCTTGTGCACACACTTCCATTCCATGTCCTACATGCTATGGCATGGTATCGTCTTCCAGAGAGTTACCTCCGATGGACAGGATTAGGGGAAATCCTTGTTTCTTTGGTGATTCTCAAACACTATCAGACAATGATGCCAACTAAGAATGAATTAATGAGATATTGGAGCCTGGCAAGTAGAAAGTGGCTTTAAATAACCCTGATTAGCCTTTTCTCAGTTCCTTAGAGCGCAGGCAAGGCTTGAACAACAACAAAGACCCCACACTCACACTTTTTATTAGTTTGGTGGAAAAGAGTGTGCTTTTCAGAGGGTGTTAATTAAAAGATTTAGGCTCCATTCACACTGCCCATATCCCTTGTTTCATCTTTCCCTCCTTTTTGTGTAGTTTGTTTGCAATGTGAGAGGTAGAACTGCTGTTATGACAGATAATGTTGACTTTTAAAGAGTTCGCTCAGATCTTATCTGTGAGAAAAATATAAGCCCTAATTGAGCATAGGAGTTTCACTTTTTATGCAATGGCTTCATTAGACATGAACTTTTATTTTAAGTCATTTAAAATGTCTTTCACTCTTTTCAAAACAAGTTTTCACCTCTTTTCTGTCTTTCTCGAGGGATATCTCCCCTATATCTTTGTAGTTGCTACATTTTGCCTTTTCAATGAATAAATAAAATACAAATCTTCAAACCCTTTAATCATGAAGTTGTACTTTTATAAACCTTAAGCATATTAAAATCATTGCATCAACCTCTTCTAGTTATATGAAATTCATAGTGTACAGCCCATGGCATCAGCCAAGAAATTTTTCAGAATCTGAGAAATATATATAAATGTATTTTAAGTAGCTAAAACTTGAGTAAATGATTTAGTCACAAAATAGTCTGCTGTATTTCAGGACTATTTTAAAATAATATTTACATATACAATCCCATACCTTTTTCCCAAAGGAGACAGACTGATATTTGACTGATTCAGCCAAAAAGTCTGCAGCTTACCAAAGATACCCTGAATAAAAATGTGGAAGCAGGTGACAATAGAAAACTCGGATTATTTTTGGTGACTGTCAAATTCTCAAACTGAATTGTAGTCAATAAAACCACAGGGATACGAGTGAATGAAAAATAGATTAGATTTCACCATAATTTCTGGCTAACAAATTTGTTTCTTTTAAGGGTATATTTTAGATATGTGTAAAGCATCTCTAATTCTACTGTGCAACTTATCATACATGTACGGAACATGACTTGGTGCTGAGAAAAATCCTTTGTGCTCACCTTTAAAAGGATATTATACAAAATGAGATGTAAAAATCTCTAAAAAGCCTCTAAATAAGGCTCGTTCTTGGGAAGTGTATATGCTGGGTGTGAGACAGCTGTACTACAGTGAAATGCGTAGTCCCTCTTTAATAGATTTGAAATATTTTTCATAAAATTGTTTAATCTTACCTCTCAGTATGGGAAGGTGAAGATACTGGTGGGGCTATTCGGGAGGGAGAGAGGGAATCCTGTTTTTTTATAAAAAGCTAATAGTTAATTGTATCACTGCATGCTTTCACTGGCAAACATCTACAGCATATTTCAAAAAAGAAAAAAAAAAAGAAAAGGGGGATTGCTGCTGTTAATGGACTCTGCTATTTTACAGCACTGTAGTCGAGCAGCCACCTACAGTTCATCCTTATGTTAATACTAACGTTACCAATTTTAACATTATATGCCTCTTTCCACTGGCCCCTGTTGGAACCAACAGCCTACGGCAAGTGCTGTACTGCCTTTTACTTAATTGCTTCGTAAAGCTAACAGTGAATTACATTAAGTGTAATTTCATTGTCGTTGGATCTTGGTGAGTTTGAGGTGGCACGTTTGCCATGGGAGTTCTTTTTCTCTGGTTCAGTGGCTATATCCGGGTGGGATGCATTTCTCCTGGAGTAATCCAGGAGAATCTTTCCTTTGAAGAGGAACAGATGTAGATTTACATATCTGGAGGTCTCTGGCCTCTGATGAGATTAGTTGGTGTTTTTAAACCCTACTGGAAGGTGCATATTTAATAAATGCCTAAAGCAAGCCTGTGTGAAATGGCTGGGCCCTGTGAGACTTTGAATGAGAGGAGAGGAGGAGATGTCAAGTTGCACATTGTGGTACCATCATAATCACTGCTGAAAATAGGCCAACACTTGAAATTACAAATAGATTCAGATTCTGCTGTAAAAGTCGTAAAGAAAAAATGGACAAGGGAACCGCCTCAAAGGTATTTAGGTTTAAATTTCAGCTGATCGGTTTGTTTCTAATTTCCTAATAATCAGAGAGAGATGAAAATGCACAGGTTTAAAAGCTGGCAACCCTCCCTGCCCCCTGCCAAATAATCTGTGCTTTTGTAACATGCTTATTTGAGGTAACTGCATGCCCTACAATAGAAATTGGTATTTTTGCTTTACTGAAAGAGTGTATTTTGAGATGGAGGGGAAGGGCTTGTGGTAAAACTGGAGATTAAATAAACTTCCGTGAGAAAGACTAAGCTTATTTGACATTAGCGTTTCTTTTAAATAGAAAATAACTGTGAAACAGAAGTTAAAAATTCTACATCAAACACTTCTTTTGGTGTGCTGTTCCTCTCAATGTAGCTATGGCATATATGATATCATGGTAAAACTACAGTAACACGTTCTTGTTATTGCTGTTTTGGATCCAGATCCCGCAATGATTTTTGCATTGTACTCACAGCATTTGAAATTGTGCAGGGCCTTGCACATTATAATTGCATCCCCCTTCCTTTCCTTTCCTTTTACCTCCTTTCAGTTTGTCACATGATTTTTATTTCTTCTTAGAAGTTCACCATTTATGTCATACTCTGCTGACTGTTCCAGCCCGTGTTGCACAACTGGTTGTGTAATACTGTTGCCTGAAACCGGTAATGTTCTGGCGGAGCCAATACCCAGCCACCTTCACCTCCTACAGCATTCTGCCCCTGCTACCCTGGCACTGACAACGTCCCTCTTTCACGCTGTATGCCACTACACCCTGTCAGGAAGCTCTCTTCACCCGCACTGCGTCCCACCGTCACCTACAATGTCATCTGCTCCCTCCTGTCACGTATAGCACGAATCCTTTCCTGCTAGTGCCTACAGCATTAGTCTGCTACTGTCACCTGCCCCGTTCATTTGCCACGCCTTTTCACTTGTGTAATGCGCCTGGGTATGCACTCCTGTCCCCACCGTCCTGCAGAGATTCGTGTGCTGTCCTCTGTCATCTGCATCTATCATTTGCCTCTCTATTGCCACTAAAATGTCAGTGCAGATTAAAATTTCGTGGGCTTGGGGTGTTTTATTATTTAAGGAGGCCTTGCAAAAGCTAGATGCCATAGTGATAGGGGCAGCAGCCTTATCCGAGGTACACGCAGGTCTCAACTAAAGCCTGTAAGCGCCGGTGTTAATCCCTCACGTGAAAGGGCAAAAAGCTAAAAGAATACAAGACTCTGCTGAGATTAACAGAGAAACAAACAGAGACCAGTGTAACAAAAGAAGGTGCTCAGATCTGTAGATAAGGAGCTTTCAGAAGCCTCTGAGCAAGGACCCTATTTAACTCCCTGCAGAGCACCAAAGGCCCTGCAGGGCTCAGGGACTGAGCAGCAGGAGAGATGAAATGGCAAGAGTTAAGACAAGAAGACTATTCCCTAACTGAACTGCATTTTTCAACTTCTAGCTAAATTTTCCTGTGCGGTTAGAACTAGTTCCTGTTCTGGACCTGGTTTAATTTCATTCTGGAAAAGCTACCATCTACTATGCAGACATACTATTATTACTTTCCAGCATCTAGTGATAATTGCCCAGATGGATACAAACAATGTTTTATTGTTACTTTTGTTTGGTTAAAGTTAGGAGGGGGGCTGCTTGCCATCAGGCTCAGAGCAGGAACGCAGTTTATAGTGTTTGTAAGAGGTATCTTTGCTAGTGATGAAAGCAACATCAAATTGCTTTTTGGGGGAAATTTACTCTTGGGTTGAGGCTCAGCCCAAGGCCTATATATCACTTGTGTCCTTTTAAGCTTTATTTTAGAGGCCTAAGTGAGACTGATGGTGCGCTGGTGTAGACTTTGTGCAGTGCAAAATATTGCTCTGGGGGTTCAGTCCTTGGCTATTTTTCAGGCAAAACTCCCAATTGTTTTTAATGTGCAAATACCACAAAGGCTCTATTTTGAGTTCTCTCTTGTTAGATTGCAAAACTGTTTCAATTATATCCTATGGATTTCACAGGCATGTAACTTCCTGAACACCCACATCGAGGAAAGAAAGGCTTCATGTTTGGATCTCTGTTTTGCTAACGTACCAGCAAACAAAACCCCACAGGACCACATAGGACAGCTACAATATGAGTATTATTCTAAGAAATAGTCAACATTTGTCAGCCCTGACCACATGGTGACATCTGAATTTAGCACACTTTTCCCTGTCCTTGGCATGAAAAGATACCTAGGGGAAGCTCAGTTAGTAAATGATTGTTGACTTTGCCTTTTTTCTAAACTTTCTTATTATGAACAGCTTACCAGGCAGAAAAAAAGCATCTGAGATAAAAGTAAATATAAAATTAAACAAAGTAACTAGGAGAAGAAATTAAAAAGCCTCTCTTATCAGCATGGTGATACTAGATTGTCTGCTAGGTAGAAAAACAGCATAAATAAATACTGGATTGGAAAACAATGGCATTGATAGCACCTGTCAAATGGACTACACAGCAATGGGTACACACACCCCCACATGGGTGGTAAAATGCCCCCATAGTATCTGGTCTCATCTATAGCTATTCTAATAATTTGCTGAAGTACTGCTTAAGTACTTCAAGAAATCTGAACCATCGTATTCAAAACGTCATTTGTTTTAGGGGTGATTAGACAAGTTCCTGTTCTGGAGATGCCACTGTATTACCAGACATTGGACTTCAGGTAGAAATCCCAATGGCCTTAGTGCAGCTTCCTTTGTACATAATCAGATGCTCTTTTTCTTCTCCTCTGCAAATTGTTAAATGCTCTTACATATAGCGTATCTATAGGCTTTCTGGACTTCTGGCAAGCTTGTGTGAAGTCAAAATGTGATCCCGTGTCGGTACGCCTGCGTGCTGTTCCTGCACGGTGGGCTGCCCACTCAGGCTCCCGGCTCCATGTACCTCTGCTCATATGTCTTTATCAGCTCAATCCTCACCCAAATGACAAGAACCCCTTTTTTATCTCTGGCACTTCACACGACTGCTCTCATCACTATTAACAGTTTTAATTTTTTGCCATCTTTTTCCACTTCAACCCTGCTTTGAAAGCCTTCTCTTCCTCCTTGCTGATTGCTATGGGACAAGGGCCAGCAGCCATGCAAGAGGTACTTTCCACATGCCTCTTATTTTTCACAACTTTTCTACCTTTTTGTTAGCACTGGGGCTTGTTACCTTATCAGACAAAATAACTCTTCCATAATCCATCTCTCTAAGTGTGCCTTACTCTCTTTTCTTATATAGTCCATAGTTTTGGGGAGTTATTTTGCCCATTCAGGCTCTTCCATCTGTTTTCAGGAGTCTGACTTTCACAGAGTCTTTTTCAGGTTCTTTAGTACTATTTTTGGCACTAATCATAACCAAAGAGGTAAAAGACTCTGTGTTATAGATAGTCCCAGATCATTCCCTCTGCAGTATTGCTAAAAGCGATTTGGTGGACAAGCTGTTCTTCCTTTGCTCTGTCAGAAGAGCAGTGTTATTTCCTCCTCTTTATTTCAGAGAAGTATAATTTTTCCAGATTTTTATCCTGGCCATTTTTATTCCTGCAGCTAGATTACTCTCTTTTGATAACACTGCAAAGAAAAATAGATGCCTGTCACCATTTTCTTCTGTAGCTTTATTTCTTAAGATAACAAAGAAGTAAATCTTGATACAATATTTAACTTGCAAGATTTGCTCTTTGGAAACTTCTGAATTGCAACAGTTAAAAGTTTCTAGTTAAGTTATCCTGGCCTTGTTTCTCATCTGTAGTATTTCTAGCTCTTCTTTTGTTATGTGTAAGCAGTGCTGTCTTGTTCCTCATTAGTAACACACACCACGTATCTGCAGAATGACGTGGCTGAATTAATTTTGCCAAAGCAGCTTCTATTTTTGATATTTCTTGTCTGTCTTTAGCTTTTTATTAGGCCATGACTATTGCATTTAATATTCTTATGTCCAATTACTAGAGAATGCTCTGCTCTCTGTATGCTGTCCTGCTGACGTTTTCTTGGGATGTTCCTTAATCAAATCACTATGACTTATGGCAGTGTAAGACTTCGATTTTTCCCTGAACTTGTTTCATAAGTTGTAAAATTTTTACCTTATCAAAGGTTTTACTTTTAAAATTTTTTTTTTCTTCATGTCTTGCCCTTTTCTCACTTTTAAATTCTTTGTTGGTTGTAATTAGGCTCTCTCCAGCTTTGCAGAATTTTTAAATGAAAAAGCCATGTTTGCTTGCACTGAAGATGACACAGTGCTTGGTTCCTGTGAATTTATCATGTGCTTTACTTGTGAGATCACTACATGTGTCTGTCTAAATTAACCCTTCTTATCGGTAGCTATTCTCTGCAAATATGTATCTAAATATGCCCAAAACACATGCAATATGGTTTTACAGTCTTTTACTGTGATATCTCTATTATTCTCTTTGAAAATTGTCTACAAAGATAGCCTTTTGCATTCCTCTCTGCAGATCACCTCCCTCTTGCCCGGGACCAGGCGTTCGGTTGGGCTGTGCCCATTCAGCGAGGCGATGGGGGGTCCCTTCCCTACAACTGCCTGCGGAGGCAGGTGAGCCAAAACGTGACAGCCCCATTCAGGACCGTGCAATGTATTTCAGTGAGAAGCACATCTGGTTCTGCCAGCTGAAAATCTCATGTACTTAGGGATGCTTTCTCAGTACTGGGCTCTGGAGCAACATGCAATCTGCATTTCCATGGAAAAGCAGCAGAGTCATAGATTTCTCCTTCCTCTCTGCTCTGTAGCATACCTGCATTCAGACTGGCCTGCTCTGTTGGTCAGGACCTGGTTAGGTCTATGTTCTTAAGAGTTTGGGAGGAACAGTGTGATTTTACGATTATTCCACCTAAACTTTAACTCCAGTTACACAGTCTGGTCTATTATTTTTTTGCTTATAAGGTGGTGGTGAACTTGATCGGTATCAGTATAGTAACAAATAATATGTTTGTATTACATATGCGTATTGGCTTTCTTTGCCCTCAAAATAGGACATACAACAAGGCACTTCCTTGTGCTGAAACTGTGAATGAGTGTTAGGTCTTCCACCTAATTCTTGAAACAATTCCTCTTGCCTTTTTTTTTTTTTTTAAATTTGCCGTTTTGGTTCTTAGTAAACAAAAGAAAAAATGTGAATTTCCACAGTAAAAAAAAGATTTGTTTCTCTCTTTGATTAAAAAAAAAAAAGAAAGAAGGAAGGAGTAAAATAAAATAAACTTTTTATAGCGCTTCAGAAATATTTTTTACTACCTGTGAAACAAAAATGTGGGAAATAGTATTTTGGCTAAGCTGTTTATCCCATTTTTACTGATAAGCAACCTCCCTTCCTAGTGTCAGCTTACACTGTCATCATTTAGTAAGTGTCCATGTGTGGGCCTCTGAGTCATCTGATTACAAATGCTTTGTTCTTGTTTTTTACATCCTACAGAAATTACTATAAATTGAAAAATTGAACATTAATTTATGGAAACTCTTTTCAGCTGTCTCGTTTTGTTCTGCTTGTGTTCCTTTTTTTTTTTCTGTCAGTCTGCTTCCTAAAGTACCTATTTCCTTATGTTGCGTTGTTGAACTTTTTTTTTTTAACATTTTGCTCTGAATGAGATTATGGAAATTATCTGAGGTCTCTAATTAAAAAGGCCCTTGTTCTGTATTACTGAAATCATGTACTAGTGACTAGTTCCATAGCAGTCAGTGGCAAAAGTCTTGTCCGCCAGAGCTACACAGAGAATTTATAAAATAGCTGTCAGAAATAAATACATAAAGTAACTTCAGTTGGGGAATAGAAGAGAGGTGTTTGTGCTTTCTCTAAAATCAGCTGAAGTTTATTTTGTAATTATCGTGGGGACAGGTTTGGGCCTGAAAATCATAAAATGAGACCATTGCTATTGTCTATGAAACCTGCAGTGAATCATGTTGTCAAGGACACGTGAGTCCTTTTCTCTTCTTCCTGCTGAAGACCTGTGCTGTGCAGGTGCCCACCACCAAGAGCTAGCCACAGTTCCCACCCCACAGCTGTTATCTGCAGCCTCACTAACCTGTTCTGCTGTTATACTCAGAAGACCTGCCTCATGTAAATCAGGAAAAACATCTGGAAATTATGTTTCAGCAGCCATGATTCAGAGTACCCTCTGAAGGCAGAATAAACAGGATTGACAGCATGACAAGAGAAGTGACATCAATCCTGAGGGAAGGCAGCAGTGCCGTGATGAGTGCCTGCCTGGCATGCAGGTCTCTGGGCACCCAAGTTTTGGAAGACACTTGAAACTTTTCAAGGCCTGTAACTAAACCAGTGCTTAAGGCTTGCATGGTCTTTATCCAACCCCCTGCCTTGCCTGCCGGGGTGGCAGGATGCCCCTGTGCAGGTGGTTGTTCTGGGGTATATTGTGTGCTGTTGCAAATGCTCTCTGCAAGTGCCATTTCTTCTTGTGGAATTGCTTCGTGGTGATAGTTCAAAGGATGAGCTCTCTCTGCTCATTTACTTCTAAAGCATATCTGTTAACAAGACATGTTTAGTAAAAATGGTAAAGCAGAAGTGTTTGGGTCTATTAATAAGGTCACGGATCCTTGAATGAAATTCACTCAAATGCAAAACCGTCACAAGAGCAATGAATCTTTTAAGTCTTCTAAATAGGTCTTGAGCTCCATTTGCATACATCTTTATGGAAAATATGAAGTTCCATGCAATTACAAGCCACATTATGGAAACTGTACCTGAATAAATGATATGTGAAAAGTGGCACTGGTTGCCATCTTCCAAAGTGTCTGCAATTTTAATCCAACCCAGACGTCTTGGATTTATGAAAGGTAATTTTGTATTCAGTTATATGAGTAAATTCAACTTAATCGTATTTGCATTGAATTCATTCAAACATCCAACAATCTTTGCTCCTCAAAAGAAGGAGCGCAATGCTGACTACTTGCAGGATTAGAGTTAGGAGGCAGAGATATTAGAGTTGGAGCTACCCCAAATAGCACATGGATAACCTCTCCTCAGGTTTCCCATCTTGTTTTTCATACTTACAAACAACTTTGACGGGAGTGATGTCCAAGAATGAACTACAAGAATGGCATTCAAGGTTGAAATGCAGATTTTATGCAGGCCTTTTCTTTTTTTTTCCTTTGTGGAAACTCCCTCTATAAGTTTTAACCTACATGTCCTTCCTGTATTGGCTTTGGATGTAGTTTGGAGGCCTGACTGTGTATCTCTTCATTTGAAAGATCATAGTGGGAGGATGTGCTGGGTGAAAAGTAAATTGTTTCCAAGTGCTGTGTGGACAGTAGTTCAGGCATCCGTACTGCAACAGAGTAACTACTAGTACCTGTGAATCCATACCATCCTTAAATGAAAGGATAAAAAAATCTATAAAAATAGAAAAGCAAGATACATCTAATTCTCATAGTTTATATTTTGTTTTCATGATTAGCTCCATAAACAATTATAAATGCAGTATGAAGTAACAAAAATATGTCGATCTACCTACCTGTTAATGCATGGGCGATATTTTTCTAATTCTATGCTAAATAGCATGATATAATTGAAGTTCTGTTTAGTCATTTTTCTGCCACTGTTTTGTATTTCAGTGTTAGTTTGGTGTGTTTTGTCAGTGATTCCATCTGGACAGTAATTCAGATAAAGAATAGCCAAGCTTTCATTTAGTCACAAACCACAGATGATTTCCTACCACTTCCATCTCCACTTCAGTGCAAGGAGATGCTGAACCTCTTCTGCCTATTTGAGTTGTACTGTTTTTCCAGAAAACAAGTTGTTAGGTTCCAGGAATGAATGAGTTAAAGGCAGCATTTGGATGAGTGTTGTGAAACTGTGTATTATCTATTGTATTTCCTTGGCCTTAAGTGGATTCTAGCATGGGATGAATTAGGTTGACTAGATATTTTCTGCTGACTGTGATATCCCTGTTGAGCAGCTTTCCCAGTACGAATATATTTGGCCCTTCTCTTTTTTTCCCCACAAGCTATATCCCTGTATAAAACCAGCTTTATCTCTAAAGAGCAAATAACACCCAGTGCTCATAACAGATGCCAAGAAATGTTTCTGTTTTGATTTTTGAAAATAAAAATTCAACTGTGTTCAATAAAATTCAGAAGCCGTTTTCCTCTGTGGAAATTAAAGGAATCCAAGGAAGTCTAGGAAGATAGCGACCTTCCTAATTAAAGCGGTAGCAACTGCAGGAATCCGGTTTTTACAACCACCTCTATCTCACTGTGCTGAGAACAAAGCAGTCCTCCATTAATATTTTATTTTCTCTTTTCTTCCACTATAACAATGCTCTATGTTCTGTGAGAGCCCTGGAAAGACATGCAGAGCTATGTTAATTATGGTTTAAATAATTGACACTCTGATTGTGTTGTACTTTCCGAATTGTATGTGGCGTGTCACTGGTTCTACATATAATTACATCTATTCACTGCCATCATTTTTCCCACTTACATCACAGTATACAGTAGTCTACATTGCAAAATCGTATGCAGTAACTAATAACGTCTTCACCAAATGACCTTTGTTTTTAAACACATGGAGTATGTGTAGCAGTGGAGGTCTGACTGCCATCAGAGCTAATGCATGCATCCAGGAAGATCTATTATGAAACAGTTAATGTCAGGGGAGCTGGGAGTTTGCATCAGAAGCACACTCGGAGTCTAAAGAGTGGGTATTAGGAAATTTCCAGTGTGGTCTGATGGTAATTCCTTATTTAACATTGCATCTAGCTTTTCAGCTTCTGGGAACCCAGATATTTATTATATGCTGGTTTATAGATTTGTGCACTAACTACTGGGATTATTAAGTACATCCAGCTATATGATGTACAGTACCATGCAACAACATAAACAAGCTTTCAAGACTCATCTTCAGGTGTTGACTGAGTCATTCTGAAAGCTTCAGTGTATGTACATGTTTGGAGAGTGAGTAACCAACTACTTCTTGGAGTACCTCATTAGTTGACATGACTGTTGCACAGCCATTTCCAGTTCAGTGTTTGTCTAGTAAGCAGCTAACTTGAAAATTAAATCCTATCTCTTACGATGCAGCCTTAATGAACTAAAAAATATTTATGGCTTCTTTGAAAACCTACATCCTTAGGCATGATTGCAGAGTGCGTGCATTTGCTCGGAAATAGTGTGAGTAACTCCCTGCTAAAATGTACGCACTTTGGAGTTTGTTTCTGTCTGCTTTGCATGTTTGTTCTGCTGCTTGCAAATAACCTTCTGCCCAACTGGAATTGATAAGGGAGAGGGATTAGTGTTTGGAAAGGCAACAAGCACAAGTTGTCCTCAGGCAGCCTGGGAGGTTTACACCGATAACCACTCTGTAACAATTGCCCCTATCCGTATCCTTACTTCCCAGTAAAAGTGAGGTGGCTTTACCCCTCAGTGAAGGTGGGGAGATACGCAGCTTCATGTTTACTGTGGAATAAGGATACGTGCAAAAGAAGTTACTGCAGGGTAGCTGGTATGCTTATAAATCCACACCTTAACTTACATTGTAGTAACTTGCCCATAGAACCAAACCTTTAATGTTTTTATGATTCATATCCTAGTAGTGATTATCTGATAATGGTAATGCAGAGAGGATCGGTAGAAACTGATTTTGAACCAGCAACAACTTTCAGGGGTCTGTTCAAAATAATTGTAAAGGACTTAGTAAGGTCAGCAGGTACTTCAGAGTCTTCTGGAATTTGGAGTCTTTGACAGTGAGTGCTTATTCCATTATGATGAATGGGTGGAGGAATGATATTGTGTCAGTATCAGATACACCTTCAGAAAAATACGGAACTGTTGGGTATTCCTAACAAAATATGTTTTTAAAGAGAAAAAAATTAAAAACACAACACTTTACTTCAAACATAACAAACATGATGGTAAACTCCTGGAAGTACTGCAGGGTGGAAATATTTGTGGTAGAAATAGCCATTATTGTATTTTTAAAAAGGACCAAATATTGCTTCTTCCCATTTGGCCTGGAAACTTATTTAAAATGTAGGAAAATCAGGAATTGTAACCATTTATGTGAAGCAATAACACGTGGAATGCTATAGGGATAAAAGAGTTCTCTGTGACAGAGAACAAGGGAAGCAGCTCTCTAAAAGCACTTTGGAAGGTGGCTCTCGTGATATTAGGCTAGATACATGATATATCCCAGAAACCTGAAAATTTTACCAGATGAGAGAAGAGAAATGGAAAAGAAAGGCATTCTCTAGAAATGTCAGATGGGATTTTCAGAAGTATTTAGCAATTGTCTGTGTCTGGCCCAGCTCGGAAAGCTGTCCCTATTTAGGACATCACTTGAACATGTGGTCCGATGCTGACGGAGCATAAGTGTTACACGAAGCTGAGCATCCCACATATGGATGGGCTTAGGAATGTGTGGAAATGCTTTGTCTGAATTAAGGACCTGTTTAGAAGTTTCCACGCATTGGCAGAGGTTGAAAAGGTTCATCTTGAAAATAAGGAATGTAACTTTTTACGCTGATTTTTTTGGGGGTGTGTGTTTGTTTTAAAAGTAATGCTAGTCATATTAGCAATTGTTGAATATTAAAAAAGCACACGTACAAAATATTTTCCTATGTTGTGTAAGAGTTCAGGAGCTTTTCTCTGAAAATGCTTTGTGTAGGTTTACACTTAGGAAAGCAATGAATGCTTTTAATCAACACGGACAATCGTGTGGAGGCACAAGAGAAATTATGCTGGATTGAAAATATAAAAAGTTTTTTTGTATTTTAGAAGTTTAGTACACATGGTTAAAAATTTTAGAATGAGAACTTGACAGAGCTTTCTCATATCAAAAATCAATGTAAAACGGCACTGTAAATTGAAAAAAACCATCTTGCTTGCATATCAGGGATAAGTCTAAGTCTTGTTTTCATCTTGTTTTCCCTTATTCCTTGGTGTCATTACCAAAACATGTATTTCAGTGCATTAGAAAATGTAATTTGAGTCAACTGATACCTGAATCAGTTCTGGGATATATGTAATTTCCTGTGATGTTGAACAGAGAGATTTGATTTCAAATGTATATTTTTGGATTAAGGTGAAGGGATCAAATAGGAACCTAACTCTTATGTCTGATGATTGAATTTGACCTGCCATACTATCAGAGCAGAATCCTGTAGGATTGTACCTGTGACATATAAATGCCATCTCTGTATATTAATTTTGTCCCGTTAAGGAGAACTGGGTGGTAAAGTGGTGAATCAGTAACAATCAATATTTATGACACACATAAAGGCATTATCAGAAATTTGTGAGAAGCTTTTTCCCTATATGCTTTCCCATAGTTTCTACTTATGGATAATAATTCTTAGTACCTGATCCAAGTATAGCACAGAACATGGAAGGAACTTCTTGCTCACTGACTGCTCATGTGCTGAAAACTCCTGATATGCTTCGTGTCCTGGCTGGCTTTCCTGGGGAACTGGTCTGAGTTGTCAAATCATTGCAATAAATCACGGTTCTTGCTGCTGTCGTATTCTGCGATTGATACTTGCCAGTGTTTGAAAAGATGATCACAGAATCTATGAAATATTATATATGGCTTAATTTTTGTTTTACTGAGATGTTTAGTATTTTCTGGAGCAGAGCCTGTGTTTGAGCCCTAAATCTAAGCCAATCTAACTCATGCTTTAGGTTGGACTTTGCTGTGCAATGGAGGTTGAAGGCCACTGCAAAATTTTTTCAGGTGTATTCAGATCACAAATCCATGTGGTTAGAACTTATAAATTTCAAAGCTTGTGTTTTTTCTTTTTAAATCTGGTTTCCCAAGGAAATGATATACTTTTTTTGTCTGCATGTTTTCCACTAATAATTTTTGAACCATTTTGCTTGTTACATTTGGCAGAAAAGTAAAGTCTGTAATACTAAGTTTCATGAAAATAGGTGGCCCAGCAGTGGGAAAAGATCGTACTAATGCCTTTGGTCCAGAGAGGTGACAGTGTGAGCGTACCTCTTCTGGGCAGCAGAGATTTTGCAGCAAAAATGACAGAAATAAGAGCTAGTGGGCAGAAATGCACATGCTGTGGAAACCAGGTTACGAAATAATTCCATGAACAGCAAAACTCCTTTCAGGAAAAATCTGAACTTGTTGGGCAGAAACATAGGTCTATGTGCTACCTTTCTGTAGGACCTGAGAAAGTTATGTGTGGTAGGATCTAATTCTCATAGATATTTCTGTATTCAAATTATACTTGAAAATAGTTCAGAGCTGATAGTCTGGACATGTGAACATGTAGTTCTCTACCACTAATGTGCATGTGTGTATTTACATATGCATTTATTGCGTATATTGTAATGTTTGTATATTGTACATGTTTCACGTAGAAATATTTTATGAGCATGGTTTCTTATTTGCTGCATGTCTGAAGTCTGTAAATGTATCATAAATATTGTCCATCTGGATTCAATATTGGCGTCTTTTAGGGGAACAAACTTCCCTTTCTCCTTTCCACTCTTCCCGCATCCTCCCCAGCCTAGATAACACCAGTCACAATTCAGAAAGTATATGAGCAGCAAAGTACTCCCCAGAATTATCAGTTGATCACAAATGTTCTTTGATGTGTCTTTAGTACTCAGTATTTTCAGAAGAGACTAATGATATAGCGATACCCTAGGCTGTGGATACTTGAAAGAAGCATGGTCTTTATTTAGTGCATAACTTCTGTTCTGTGAAAATCAGGCTTATATGAAGACTAGGTCTTTGGGTTGCAGAATAAATGTGCCTGAGTAGTTGCTTTTAAAAATTTTAGAATGTGTCTATAATCTGATTATGAAATAGTAATTTTATTCATATTCCAGCACCCACTGTGGATGTTTCACTCCCGTATGTTGGTATCAAATAATACTTTAAAGCAGATTTTCCACACAAATCTTTCCGTACAGTTATAATCAGAGGGACACTGAATTTTCTGAGTTTAGCTGTCCCCTTCTTTAAAAGGATTAAGTTTTATTAAAATTGAAATGAGTAACTGATGAGCTCTCATTTGCTAGTCTTAAATGGAAAGCCTTCTAGACCAACTTGGTATCTTTCAAGTCCTGAAAATGTTTCTTTCTGTTCACTCGAATGTACTTTTCAGCATTTATTGTGAACATGCAAACGTTTTCTAGTTATATTGTTTTAATGGAGAAGCAGCCATGAGTGATGTAATTCTACATTGTCATTTTCATTTTCTATGCAGCTGTTGCAAAATTAAAAAGCTGTAAAGCTACAAATGGCTTCATATGAAGCAATACGCAGCGTGGAATTTCCTGCTGGTGGTTAAAATAATACAATTACTTTTAACAGATGAAAACAGTTAAGGGTCCAAAGCAGGTCCCTATTTAAAAAAAGAAAAACCCTTTCTTCTGAAAGTATCCTTTTAAAACATTTGCTTGAAAACAAGGGAGAAACAATCTCGGCATAGAATATTTTTATTCTTTTGGGGTTTTGGCATACAACACAGATCAAGAAGAGTAATCACAGTGGCTGGTAAGAAGCTGGTAACAGAAAAGCTTTATTTGAGCACAATTCACTGGGCGTACATCTTAGTTTATTCTTGTATCCATCTGCAGAGTAAAACAGCCATATGCTTAGAGACATCATTGTCTTTTCTCTTTTTTTTTCTCCCCTCCACCAAAAAGAAAAGTCATTAGGTTTGACAAGAATGGTACGTTTCGTAGTAATTACAGGGGAGCACAAAACAAAACCAGGCTAGTTTCACAACGTCCATGAATGTTCTAATGCATCAAAGAATGTTTTTACATTCTGTTAAAGGGAAACTGATTAATTGGTTCTTTGTAACTCCAAATTGAAATCACAGTGTAACCTGGTTGTGCTCAGCACAGGAAGCCTTTGGGGATGCCAAAGTTTGGACAGGAGTCTGGGACACAGAGGAGTCCCAGAACTATTGTGTTCAGTGAGCTGTGAAAAGTCATTCAGAAGAGAAACACTCAGCATCCTTTATTTATTTGCATTGAAATATTTATCTGTGATGTGAGGCATTCATAATAGATTGTCAATCTCTTGTGCCTTGTGATGAATCTGGGTGTCTTGCATTGAATTCTAAGTATTTCCTTCTGTGAATAATTTCAATAATAGTCGCATTTCCAATCTATGAATGTTCCCTGACCTTTGGATCCAAATTATCTTTTTTTTTTTCTTTTTCTAGGAAGGGAAATATCAAACCTTTAATTTTCTGTTTAAAAAAACAACTCGCCTACCTAAATTATTAATTTTTGAACTTAGAGATTAAAACTCAATCAACCTGAAAATTCATGTCTTGCTGCTCTTTCCTGATAATTGAAGGAAATTATTTATGTAGCATAGATTAATATTGTTTCATGTTCTACCTGACATTCCAGATTAAAGTATGACTTTGAAATAGAGGTGGGTTGGGACTGAAATACCCTATACAACCACACTAGTACTTGGAAAGCAATGTGTTAGGCTCTTAGTACCAAAGCTCACAAAGGAAGTCAATTTTCACTTCCATCTTGTTATGTGCTGGGTGGAATGGAGAGAGAAATGAGCTTGGGAGACAAAAAAATGTAGAGAAAGAGAACAAGGGCATGATAACAATGAGCACTGTGCATGCTCGATCCTTAGCACTGCCTTGCAGGGGGAGGGATGCCACAGAAGCCCTGTTTTCAGTAGAAAGACGGGAAAGTGTCTTTTCAAGCTGCATCTAACACCATTGTAGCCCCCTTTGGGCTATACGCTGATATAGAGAAGGCTCTGAGTTTTTTCACTGTTCTGGGACAAGCAAACTCCCAAATAACATCTAGAGTAATACTTAGCATTTCTGGCCGTTTTCTGTAGAGTAGGAAGCTATGCTGGCCCACCAGCACAGGAGGGTTTCTTCTGGTTTTTTTGAGCTTCTCTCAGCCTTTTCTCTTCTCCTTTCTCTTCCTTTATTTTCCTTTCATCTCTGATTGAAAAAGGAGCTTGGAGACAAGAGAAAAGAAGGCGGTTTAAAGGAGGTTGAACAGTGCTAACCCAGAACACAAAGGGTGGAGGTGTATCTGTTCACTGCTGGCAGGCAGCCATCATGGTTATCAGCTTAATAGCATAACTTAACAGAAAGAATTACACTCATGACCTTCTGTTCCAACAGCACAAGCTTCTATCACTTGAGCTAAAGGAGAATCTCCATTAGCAGTTGCTCATTGTCACAGGGCACGTATCCCTCTCTTGGGCCAACCACTTATAACGACAAGATATCATAAACACTTGAACAGCTCTGATTTTGTCCAGTAGAGGGAAGCGGATAGACACAAACACTAACTCAATATGTTAGAGAGAGATATCATCAACATATTAACCGCATCATGCATGATTGGCAAAAGGCATAACGATTGCAGGAGAACCTTGCGTTTCTCACCACTGCCAAAACCTCCGTATTGACTAAGGATCATTTCCACTAGAATTGCTGCTTCTTGCACTGTCACTTTCTTTGAATTACAGAGCTGCCAGAAAGGAGTAATCTGGATCACAAACCAATTTACTTTGTTGCTGAAAGTAACACATTGCTCATGAGCAATGCTCATTAAGTTCAATTTTTTAAATTAAGCTCTTGAGGGGAGAGGACTATTGAAAAGTACCTTTAAGTGAGAGCTGGGAATAAGTTGCATTTCAAAAATAGGTGTCTTTTTCCTTGGAAATATGAATGGAATAGGAAATTGGGTACTGCCGCAGAACTCCTCCAAAGTGAGAACTCCAAAGCATTTGGATGCTGGATTTCCGCTTTAGTGTCGATCAGTATTTCTTGAGTAACATGATAAAAGCAAAATATTTCAGAACTAGCTCTTTTCTAGACTGCTGTTCACTTGCTTACACTAGCCCAGGGGCTATTCCCAGGGGAGAAGGACAGTTACCGAACTTAGAATTGCCCCTTGTCAGCTTTAGCTGTGCAGGTACTACCTACCCAGTAAGGAAAAGAAGAAAAGTGTTTGTCTGTTTTGGAGTCATGTGTTTGGATTATGAGCCCTTTTTTAAGAGGGTCTTAAAGGCAAAGGTATACCATGTAATAGTGATAATCACACTGCTGTACCATGGAAACATAACCAACCATATCAAACATTCCCAAGCATGCTGACAGGCAATCGTCAGCCCAAACTTTCTTTGGAAAGCTTTCTCTGTCCCTTGAAGCAGTCCTCTCTTTCTCTTTTAATGCCAAATGATTCTCCACAAGGTCCACCAGCTCCTTTCCTTTCCATTGGGTTAGTTGGAGTGTCCAGATTTTAAAGTATGCCAACTGGCTTGCAACCAGCCATTTATAGAGCAGCTCCTGTTCCAGAGCCATTTTTTCTCCACCAACTTTGGCTGCTTCTCATATTCATCCCTTTCAGTACAGAACTCTGAAGTCCCTGTAGAGGTTTCATAACATCCTGAAGCCTTCATCAAATGGTAAATTGGTATTCTGTTAGGCTGTCAAAAAGGATTAGAAGGAGAGATCTATTCTTCTTCTTATTCTCATTCTTTAGTGACAAGTTACATTGCCAGCCTGTCCACTAAATCACATTAGGCAAGGACTAATTTACCTCTTCATACCAAAGTAGAGAGAAACCAGAAAAAAAAAATCTCCCACTTAGGACATGCATTGAGAATTCAGATAATTCCTGTGCTACTCTAATTTTATTTTAAGAGTTAGCATTTTATTAGCATGAAAATGTATATTACCCCCTGACTGCTTTTTTCTTTTATTTTGGAAGTATATGTACACCGATTTTAAGTAATTGTGAAGCTTTAAAACAATCCACATTTGAGAATTTCTTCAAAATCATGAAGAGTTAAGGTTTTGACACATGTATTTTCATAGAGAAATTTTCAACTAGTTCTATGAGAATCTTATGCAAATTCTTTGTCAGAGATCATCTCTCCCATCCTCTCAAAAGGAGTTCGTGTTTAGCTGGAAACTGGAGATGCTGTGTTTACCAGCACTATTTTCGCCTTTACATGTATGTGTAGATCTCACATTGCAGCCAGTATCACTGCTCGTGGGTGTAAATATGAAGACTGATATATACATTCTCTAAGACCAGAGTCCTTAGAGAAGGAAGAAATGTGTATTGTAACGTTAGAAACCTGATTCTAAACCCAGTGCTGTTTGAGTGTGGACTACTTCCCTGTCTAGGGGCAGGACTGGCCTTCAAAGGAGAAAGGGGGAGATGCCTTGAAAAGAGGGAGAGGAAAGAAAAAAAAAAAGAATATCCACAACTGGCTTGATTCCCAAAAAATTCACCTTCTGTGTCTCTCACTTCCATGTTTGGAGTGCTGGCAAAATGAGATGGTTAATGCAGCTCTTTGTATTTTGCCATTATGATGATATGTGTAGTGATCGGACAGATTAGGTTAATTGCAGGAATATGACTGGCAAATGTAAGTAGCAGGCAGTCATGATTGCACTACCCAAATACAGAGCTAAGAGAGTTCAATGAGTGTTAACGCTGTGCTGCATCCTGCAAGACTAGAATGAATGCCACACATTTCCAAGTATAAGAAATTCTGCATAAATAGGACATTCAATTATTTATGAATAGACTCTAAGTCAGTGATTAATTAGCATTTTAAATATGGTTGATTAACACATTAACCCTATTTTATGAAAACTCTTTTAAAAGATACATATTACATGTGCTTCCATTTGATTTTCACATTTCTGATGTCTTTCATCTGTTAGATTACTGTGTCCTATAAGACTTTCTAGAACGTTTAATTATTTACTTTACAAATGCAGGATGTTATAATGATATTTGTAAAGAAAAAGCTAGGATAATGAATATACAATACAGTATTAGCAGCTTCCCCAACTGTTGACAGGAGGTTAGGGGGGAATGGGTGGAGGAAGAGAGAAAATCAAAACAAGATAATAATGTTGCACTAGATGTATACAAGTGAATATGCAATAAGCATTGGGAATAGTGTACAAAAGGAATAACATAATTTACCATTCTGTATGAAAGAACTATCTGAGGTGCTTTTGTCTATATTGAAGGTAATGTTTGGAAGTCTTCACTGGAAAGCAGAATATAACCTAGAAACTGTTTGCATTGCCAGTTACAGAAGAAAACATTTACTTGTTTAATAGTCAGTTATTTATTTCTATTATTAATAATTCATCCATCTCTCAGCGATTACTAGCATACTAGCTGCTATTGTATGAAGGGCTGGGATTTACCTGCCAGACCTAACGATGAAGAGAAGTTTCTGATATATGAACATATTTAGACCTTATAAATGGAAGAGAAAGGAGGGAAAGCCCCCCCACATCAGTAGCTTAGTTCATTTTAAACTCTTTGTTTCTGTGTAGATTGATTAAGTACCAGAGTTGCCTAATAACTTAAGATATCTCATTCATGTATATTCGGCCAGTGATCTACATGCTGTTCTCACATAATAAAGTGAAATTATGCTGTGAGTGAAACTGTCAGAGTTGGCCTTTTTTCAGAGGTCTCATCTCGTTACATACTGAATGCTGAAGACATTCAGCCTTCAGAGCACTCAGCATCTCATACGGGTCTGTATTTAAAGTACGCTCCTCTGGAGTAAATACAACAATCAATATTCTTACATGAAAGCATATGCTTGAATATTTTGTATAATTGGCTCTGTTCCCATTTCTGCAAAAGGGTATCGCAATTGGTAGTGTTAAAGTTGACTATTTCCCCCCTACATTGTGAAGGGAAAAAAGCCCTGCAAAGATCACTTCAAACTGTGCTTGGAATTTTCTGAAGTTAACCTGTGTGTAAAACAAAACGGGGGGAAATGCCTTATACTGAAAATCGGTCAACTAGCTCTTCAACTGAGAAATGGCTTATTAGCAGGGAAATCGTTAAGGTACAGTATAGATTTATGGACCAAGGTAATTGAAAAAGAACATAATTGGCGATTCTTACCTATCTTAATCAGTGAGATTATTTGTGGACTTTGTCTACAGTATACTTGTATACTTCCTGTATACAGAAGCAAGCTGTTAATGTCATTGTCCCACTACTCAAGTCTAAAGGCCTGATTCTTCTCCAGAAATTCCTCCTTTTCAGTATTTTTATTTTGCTATCAAAACTAATCTTTGTGGTATTGTCTTTCCTATCTGAAAAAGCAGGTACTTAAATTTTTAATTTGCTTACTTCTGCTTTAGGCCTGGAAATACTGGCTAAACTATTTCATTTTTTGACTAGAAGATTATGTTCATGGAGGTAGCCACATCGAAGTGAAGGTCCGTACCTATAAAAGATGGGAATTGGAGTAGCTGGACAAGGTGCATGCGTTCCATGTGTTAGGGGACTATATGCAAGGGTAGGCGATTACTATATATCAGGAGACTTGTGGAGCAAGTTCAGTGAAGTCATTATGATGATATCATTGCTGGTAGCCGTTACTTTACATTACTAGTGGCCATTACTGTAATCTAAATGGACATTGGGAGGAGATTATGGTGAAAGGTGCTAATGGCTTGCACGTTAGAGGTCATTAACATATAAGCACCCGGGATGAAAGTCTATGTACAAAGAGTTAAATAAATTGTGCAGCAGCTTCCCCCAGGGAGTCATTAAAGGTATTATGCAAGTTTAAGTACTCTTCTTTATCTGGGCTATTAGACCTTTCAAACTAGGAGGTCTAAAGGAAGAGCTTCTGAGTAGTGGTTTTCCCAGGTGTAAAATCAAGCCTGTGGGCTGGGGCTGAGGGGTGGTGGGCGAGAGTGGAAGACAATGTGTAGTTTAAGCAGGTAAACCTCTCAGATTTCTCAGATGCTGGAGAAAAAACTGCTAAGTGTGTGCAGTTTTTGTGTTCAAGGGAAGAAGGTGCACCTTTTAGGACTTGACTTTGGTATACAATGAAATTATCCACCTCATTGTGAGCTGAAAGGTTTGCTGTATTATTGCAATATTTTGTTTCACTGTTTTTTTTTTTTTAAATCTAGTAGAGTAGCAGTATGCAGAGTGCAAGTATTCTAGCGGTGTGAGTATCTGCTATCATAAAGATTTTCCAATACTATTAATGTAAAACATTAGGCATTGCCAAAATCCTACTGTTTTCACTCCCTGGCTTGAATAAATAATGGAAGACAAGAATACGTAGAAAAGGGAAATAAATTCTTACTCTCAGCTGAGGCTCTCTTTGCAGAGATGTGTATTTTCTTCCTCCAGTATGCCTCCAGAGCTGATACTAAAAGTAATTCAGAAATTTCAGCTAGCACACAAGGCAGCAACGCAGCTCTACTGTGGGGAAGGATCCCTGCTTGTTACAACAACTCTCTATAGGTTGGAGTTTATTTGCAGGCCTTTCCATTCATGGCCAACCAAGATATACGTGCAGCAACTGTGGCATGTCTTACAGTACCTAATCAAACTAAAGTAAACCAAGAGTACAGGATTTTGTATTAATAAGCCTCTTTTGAATTATCTGATTTAAGGTATATGGCTGAGTCAAATTTATTTACGGAAAGTTTTGCAGGATAAGTCATTACTAAAGACAAGCCATTGTAACCAAAATAGAAACCAAGGAGTGCGAGGTGGTAGACTGGTAAAACAGAGCGCTGTAGTTAGGGATAAGAAATAGATTCCGTTTGCGGTGTTTCTGTATGAATCGTGAGTTACAGTTAAACTTACTTGCAAATACCTACCATAAATACCCAAGAATCCTGTACAAGTCTCGGGGTATGTAGCCAGAGAATGACCAGCTCCAGTCTCGCCCACGGGACTAGGTTTCCCTCCCAATGTAGGATGAACCCACAAGCTTGTTTACACCAAGTCTTATGCTGCAATGAAGTCAGGATGTTACTGAAGGGCACACATTGGCCCGGAAACGTTTATCTCCCAGTTTAGGCATAAACTTACACGCTTTAATGCAACTGTGTGACTAAGGCATGGACTAGAGAGGAAGAGGACAGTATGAGAATATTTCCACAGATGTTTTACTGAGGGTTCATAGTACCAAAAGAGAAATAATTTGGGTTTTGTCCTACAATGTCTTTAGTCTTCAAAGGCTGCAAAGCCTATAATTAATTGACAGGTAGAAAATAGGCTGTACAGAAGTTAATTCACTAGGGACTACAATTGCTGTGCCTCTGCCCTCAGTGCCTGTTACAGTCCTGATCCAAAGTCAGTTGAAGCCAATCGATCAGGCCCTAATTGCACACTGATTAGTATCGCTGTGCTTGGCAGCATAGTAAATCTTTAAGAATTAGGAACCACTGTGTTTTTTGGACTAGTTCTTTTTATGATTATGTGTGACTGATAACTTGCAGTGGGATTTAAACACAAATATCATAATATTGAGAGACAACACTGTGTGTAATTGTTGCCAAGATAATAGATGAAATAGCTCAACTTCCATTGGAAAAGTTTCAAAGGTTGAAAAGTTTCAGACAGGCATTTTTTGCAGGTGTAATGAAAGGATCAGCATGTATTTCCCCCAAAGGCTTTCATTTTTCATTTTTATCCTTAAGAGAAGCCAGTGGCACTTCCTGGGTATTGTCATTGACTAAGGCACAAAAGAAGGAGAAAAAAGAAACGATTGATAAAAAAAAAAGAAGAAAGAAAAAGTGAATCAAAACATGACTTCTTGTTTTCAAGAAGAAGGGCCAACTTTTACTTTATAGTAACAGCTTTGAGATCAGCAGCTGTGGGATTACATGGCAGAGGTTTGTAAAAAAAATCAATAACTGCTGCTGTTTGGAGAGAAGGAAAGAAAGGACAGCTAACTAGACCAGATTGTAACAGTTCTGCAAGCAGCCACAATGCTCACCTTACAACAGCGCAGCCCTGCAAATTATTAAATAATAAATCACAAAGTCGAACAGTCTTGGGTGGACAGAATGCGTTTGACTGTAAAGCAGACAGAGGCCTATGAATTATTCACATCTCAAGCAAAGATAAAACAAGCAGAGAAGAAATGAGAAGATTTCTTCCAAACAGGTTCTCCTGTACTGAAATATACCTTTTGATTACTGATACATATTTGGGGATTCAACCGGTCAAAGTCATGCCAGAACTAAGAAGAAGGAGACAACTGCAACCTAGGTTTAGTGCTATGGGAAAATCCTGGCATTAATAAGTACCTTCAGAAGTAATGTGCCTGTGAAATACCATTTTGCAACATTAGTATGCTAGCAATTAAGGGGGGGAAAAAATGGGTATCGGAGAATAATTGTCATAGAAGTGTCAAGATCTCAAGTATTTATGTTTAATTTAGCGAGTTAAAACTTTTTAAGAGCTTATTTTTATCAGAACGGCAAGCTGAAAGCTGAAAATCTGCTTATGAAAATGGTGGGAATCTTAAGTTTTGATAATTTTAAGCATCTGAATTTAGCTGAAATGGAAGGAAAAGAGTTAAAGCTGATCTTCAATATAAAGGCAAGAAAGAAAAGCAAAATTCTCCATTCTGGACTGTGGGTTTTTATTACTGGTTTATAACATTTAGGTTATTTGAACATAGCTAATGTCTATGACTTACAGAGGAAACAAAATCAATCAAAACACTCATTTTTCTTTGAAGTTTTTTTTTTTCCCCCTAGCAGAATTTCAGGCTTACTACACTGATGCACTGATACAGCGGAAGAAAATATGTATGGCCAAATCCTGCTGACACCGACTGAGGCCAGAGTATAACATGCTTGGGGCTGTATTGATGACATGACTCCAGAATCTGATCCATTGCATGTTCCTAGAGAGATAAATGGTTTAAAAAGGGCTTTATCCCACCAGATGTGCGTGGTTTAAACGATAATCTTCGTTTAAAACTCACTCTCTTAAAACTGGATTTATACGTATAGACAGTAATGATGCCTTCTTTATGATGAGTGATATGGTTTCATGAAGGATGGAAACATACCGCTGATGAGCCTAATGCTGTCTGAAGCTATAGAAAACCACCTCCTCTTCATTCTTTGCTTCTTGAAGACCAAGTCTGTGAACAAACCTACTTGTGGGAACCTTTCCCATGACTGACTTTGTGTTACTACATTTAGGAGCAGTGGCAAAGTTGGTGTGCCTCATCTTTCAATCTGTTTGCATATTCCTGAAAGCTTTATGTTTGTAATAAGAGAGTGTGATAAAGAGAAAAAGGGAGGAGGACCTCACTCAAGGGAAGACATAACTAATCCTGATGAAGACCCCTATATGAGTACACTGGAGTCTCACTGACTGGTTGCAAACCTGCATATTCCAGTAACTGGAAGCAAAAGCTCTCAGTTTTCTGAGCACCAGCTCTTCCAGTGTCTGGGCCTGTGAGAGTTTCCCATAAATGTGTGGCCTGATAAGGAACAGAGTTGCTTTACTAGCAGAGCTGCTGCAAACTGCAAGCGCAGATGAGAAGCAGCGCACGCCAGCTCCCGAGGACGGGAAGTCTGGTTCGGGGTACGAAGGTGGGGCCTCCCTCCCCACACATCCTCCAGAGTCAGTCCCCTCATGCCTGTTTATTCCCAGCCCACAGTTGGTCCTTTCATCTGAAATACATAGAATTGTTCAGGTCAGTCTTCGCAATCTCCTGATTTCCTGTACTCCAGGCAAATCAGTATCGACCTGCCCATGCCCCAGCAAAGGCTGTGTCCAAACCTTGCTCCTTGCCTTCCAGACCCATAGCTCCCCCAGCTTTTCGCTGTAGTCAGCTCTGAACCTCCTCATCTCGCTCCCAGCTGCCTTCACTTGTGAACCAAGTGTCCTCTTGTGCAAGTATGTGATTTTTGCCTGAGCTAAAGGGTTACTAAGCCAGCTATGGGTTGATTTTCACAGACGTACAATAAGACTAGGGAACAAGGTATGAACTGTTGTAACTCAAAAGAGTTTTGGGAGGGATGCAAATGATCAGTGATAATACAGGGGTAAAAGTGATATACAGCAGAGCTTCAAAGGTGCAGACAAGAGGCTTCAACTTGATAAAAACAAATCTAAAACAGCGAATAAAAGCAACTTAAAAGGTAAATGGCCAATACAGCCAGCTGTGAGAAGGCGTTACTCCAGTGCTTTGTGTAGCCTGTAGGAGAGGGATGAGTTGAAATGAGAAGCTTTAGTGATCGAGATGAAGGGAGACCTGAAGTAGTAGTGGCCTACAGAGCTGGCAACTTCTCTGAGGTATTTTAAACAGTGCAGGACACACCACTTCTGACTGAAGGGTGCTGATGCATCTGTGGAGCAACAGAAAATTCATGCTGGTATACCAGAGCTAAGCAGGTATTTTGGTGGTATCTGCTTGTCCAGCAGCCAGGAAGTTATGCATTATATACCTGCTTCGTTATGCATTTAATGTACATGTTCAAGTATTAGAAATGAGCTTGTAGGTTTTGTATTGAAACTTCAGTTCTTCTAAGTTATAGATTCCTGAACAACAGATGGTCAATGGAAAGTATAAGATTAACCAGAGGATATACTGCACTGGTATTGTCTAAATATTTCAGGTGGATAACTGACAACTTTAGTAGCAACTAAAGTTAATCAAGTTTCTGGACATGGGGCAGCATAAATGCAACCCGTACTTGCCAACTTTTTATTCAGAGCGTGCCATGGCAGCAGGAAGTTTCAACCTTGCTTTAAATGACTTAATTAGATTTGCCAAGAATTGGAATCCAGACTTGGAAAATTTACACAGAAGTTGGCAATAACAGTGGGGTTTTTTTCCTCTACAGTACTTACTGTAGTAAGTAAGGAGAGGAAGATGCCCCTTGTCTTTTTCCGAAGGCAAAGAAAAAATTAGTTCCTAATACGGCCTTCCATTTAGATGTGCCAGTGATATTGATGTGTAGGTCAGGCTTGCACAAATCAGACGAGGCTAATTGGGGTGTATGTTTTGCCCTATATGTTCAATATTAAAGCATGTTAAAATAACATCTTCTAGAATATACTGTATGTGGTATTAAGATTTTGGGAGCAGAAGGTTGTTTTAACTGTTGCTTTTTTTCATTAAACAATAAACCAAAAGAATGTGACCAAAGATATTTTATACTTAAAAATTTTTTAAAAAGGTTTTTGTTATAGTATCAGGTCTCTTTGCTACACATATGCACCTTTGTTTAGTATGTATTGCTGTTGCTTCCCTTGCCTCCTGGTTTAATTGAATGTTGCCCGTAGATATTTTCTGTCTTTGGGGCATTATGCAGAGAAGGTACCAGCAATGTAAGCCTTGGTTATGTTGAAGCAGGAAGTGCCTGATAAAGAAAAGGTGAAACTTGTTTTAAAATGTTACATTTTATTCTTTAAAAAAAAAAAAGTGAGTACCTGCATAATGTGCTCTGGTAAGTACTACCAATTAAAGAGTTGTGAAGTGGATATTAGAAGATTATTTATAATACTGTTATATAATGGCTTAGATGGACTGCACTGGAGAAATTAACATGACAGAGGGATGGAAATCATATTAGAATATGGACTTACTTGAAAGTCAATGAAATTATATTAAAAAAATACCATTCAGAATAAACACTAATGACATGCCTTTTTATTGATGTTTAATTCAGAAAAGAAGTTAATGCATGCCTTGAAAAGCAAAGAAGGAGGACTGCTTTATGCTTAATAATTTGCTTAAACTGAATTTCATACAGAAAATTAATTTGCTCTTAACAACTAGATGACTTTCTAGAAAGGAAAAAAGTTATAGTATTAGCTTCTTTCTCTGAATACCAGTGCTCTTCAGTATGTTTGAAATACTAAGAACTGGTTGGATTAATACAGTTAGGAACTTTTGGGGTGAACACAATATTTTTCCCCCTTGGTTTTTGGAAATGCAGTTTGCTTCTGACCATCCTAAGGGGCAAAGGCCATTCAAGCTGTGTGCGTGGCCATGGTATTGAAAGGGTTGGCAGAGATCCCACAACGCTTGTAAAGCACAAAGCACAGGATCTCTTGTAATCCCTAAAGTCCAGTGTTCGCCATAGTGTACTCTCCAAATCTATGCAACTTAATAAATGAAAGGTTTGTAGAGTGCTAACTTAAAATCTAATCACAGATTTTGGCTGTTGCTAAATCAAGTCAAGTATTCTTCGATGATTTCATACATATATGCGTGTATATAAGCTCTCCTGCAACATGGCTACTTGCTTTACTGCAAAGGGCACGGAATTGGATAATTATGATCAATTCTCCAGCTTAATCTGGTAGCTGTAAGTAAAGCTGAAAGATCTGAACTAAGATATAGGAGGAGTGAAGAATAAAAAAAATGAAAGAGGAAAATAAAATAATTCTTTGCCAGCTAAGGATGTCCAGTTTTTACTACTTTGGAAACGATATTATTTTCTTTTGGCAAATAAAGGTATCTGTAGTCTTCTTGGGAAGCACTGGTACTTTGCTTTGCTAACACCTCTAATGCTGCTTTCTTCAAAGCAAAGACCCCTTTGCCTCTGCAGCAAGCGGGCTGCACACACAGCTGCCTGAGCCTGGACACGTACCCACTTGCTCTCATGACTCACAATGGTCACTGAGGGATTCTTTTTAAAATTAAAAAT